>NC_141615.1:17918957-18086457 GCF_047967505.1 Dipteris shenzhenensis
CAAGGCATTAAAGGAAGAAGAAGCGATATGTGAAGACTTCACTACGATGACATCATGACACTACTCCTTCACATGAGTCTAGCAATGAAGACAATGTGGGAAAGGCCATCTTGAAAGCACTCAAGCTTTGTGATAAGAAGAAGTCTGGTAAGATTAATCGCAAAACTTTTTCTTTTCTAAAATATGATGGTAAAAGAGATGGACAAGCTTTACTTGTGTGGATTAGTTCTTTCAATCAATACTTTTTGGGAGAATGGTACGAAGAGATCGAGAAGGTAAAACTTGCTACAAGTCACATGACAAGCAGTGCACAATTATGGTGGAGTGTGGTTACCAAAAGCACTCATGTTCCAAAGACATGGGAAGCATTCAAAGATAAAATAAAGAAGTGCTTCCTACCTACACAGTTTAAAGAGAATACTCGGATGCAATGGCAAAGATTGAGGCAGTTGGATAATGAGAGTGTGGATGCATACACCGAGAAATATCTTTCCTCTCTACTTCAATTGCAAACTATTGAGAAAGTGTCCCAAAAGGAGCAATTTTGTACCTTTGTTGAGGGTTTACACCCTACTATTCATGCTGATGTACGTATGCTTCGACCATCTATAGCTTCTGATGCTATGGATTTGGCATTAGAGTCAGAAAGAAAGCAGGGAAGAAGCTTTGCTACTCGCACCCCTCGAGCAAAGGAGCATACTTCATACTTCAAGCAGGAGAGTGTAAGCAGTAAAGTTGGTAGATATGATGGTAAGTCTAATTGGAAACCTGCTAAGTCACGTATTAATCGAAGAATCAAAGAACTTGTCACATGTTACGAATGCAAAGGGAAGGGACACTACTCTTATGAATGTCCAAAGAATCCACTTGCTACACATAAGACAGGTATAAAAGCAAAGAATTCTACCAATAACAACGGAGGCAATAGAGGGAGAACTAATGGACGTACCAACGGTAATAGTCAACGCAATAACTCCACATGGATCAACTACATTGATGATGGATCCCATGATAAATCTTTCAAGCAAGAGGGCGAGGATGAGGACGACACTGAAGATGCCGACTACACCCCTTCAGGTAAGTGTCATTCAGGTAAAAGTGCATCTTATTTTCATACTTCTTTGTTACATATGACTGCACTATTGCACGAAAAAGAACATAGTGTCTTATTTGATGATGGAAGCACCCATGATTTCATTTCGCAACGTTTAGTTGAAAAGTTAGGGCTCGCAACCATCAAAACAAAATATAAAGTGAAATCAGCTTTTCAAGGATCAAATTATAATTGTTTGCAAATGGTTAAGGATCTTAAGGTGACTTTTAGTTGAGAGCCGTGATTTCTTAGTCGCTCCTTTGCGTGAGCAAGATCTCATTCTAGGGATGCCCTGGCATGTTGATCATAATGCCAAACCCGATTATCTTGAATGCACCATTTTTATGACTCAAGGCATTGAGACTATGACTCTAGAATGCAACAAGAATCTTCCCTCTTGGCCTATATTGTCACATACCCAAGCTAAAAGAGCTTTGTGCAAATGTGAGAAGACATATCTGGTTATGGTCAATAAGATTGAGGCTAGTCCTGAGACTAAGAAAACTAAGCAAGACCCTTTGGATCCTTTAGCTACCTATGGCCGACTGCTTTATGGAAGACTTACGCCCTAGCCTACCTCAATCTAGACCTGAGGATCATAAGATTAACCTTATTCCAGGTAGCGCACCACCGTGTAAATCACCATATAGGCACAATCCTACTGAGCAACAAGAGATTCAATCCCAAATAATAGCTCTTTTAACTAGAGGCCTAATTCGACCTAGTAGCTCACCATTTGGGGCCGTTTCTTCTTGTCAAGAAGAAAAATGGAACTTTCCGAATGTGCATCAATTATCGTGCCTTATATAAAATCACAGTGAAAAATCAATACCCCATTCCGAGAGTTGACGATCTACTCAACAAGTTGAAAGGATCCACAATCTTTAGCAAGATTGATCTTAAGTCAGGATATTATCAAGTGAGAGTGATCGAGCTCGATATTTTCAAGACTGCTTTTAGAACCCAAACTGGTCACTATGAATTTCTTGTTATGCCTTTTGGATTGACCAATGCACCTGCCACATTTAGTTGGATGATAAATCGTATCTTCCTACCCGATCAAGACTTTGTGGTAGTTTTCTTTGATGATATCATGATTTATAGCAAGAGAAGAGAGGAACATGAGAAACACTTGGATCTTATTTTCTCTCTCTTACGTGAGAACCAACTGTATGCCAACCCGAAGAAAAGTTCTTTTTCCTAGCCTAAAATTGAATATCTTGGACACATTGTTTCAATTGAAGGCATTTGAGTAGATCCCAAGAAGGTAGAAGTGATAGTAAACTAGCTACAGCCTAAAGATTTCCATGAGTTACGATCTTTTCTAGGTCTGTGTAGTTTCTATCGCAGATTTGTTAGAAATTTTACACACAAGGCACATCCATTGACTGAACTACTGTGTAAGACTTGTGCTTTCTCTTGGGGTGAGCAGCACACTTTTTCTTTTCAACGACTTAAGGTGCAATGACGTACACACCAGTTTTGACCATGCCGGACTTTACGAGACCCTTCTTTGTCATGGTTACTGATGCTAGTGGACAAGGTTTTGGGGCTGTGCTCATGCAAGATAACCATCCAATTGCATTCGAGTCATGTAAATTAAAACCAATAGAGCTAAACTATTCCACATATGATAAAGAATTAGCCGCTGTGGTGCATGCCCTTAAATCTCTAGAAACACTATCTTATGGGTTCTGAGTTACTCATTAAGAATGATCACCAGAGTCTTAGACATCTTCTTACTCAGCCGGTGATCTCGGATCGACACATTAAATGGGCTACCTTCATTGATAGCTTTAAACCGATGATCCAATATCAACCAGCAGGCAAAGACAATGTAGTTGCCGATGCACTGAGCCGTCGATCTAGCATAAATAATATCTCAATCATCGAGGGAGACCCTTTTGAGCCTATGAAGGTAGACTATTCTACTGATCAAGACTTTTCAAAAATTTGGCATAAGATTAAGCAAGCTAATAGCACCTCTATGGCCTCGTATTCCATTCATAATGACTATCTATTCTACAAAAAGCGCTTGTGTGTCACTGTACCATTTCGACACTTGGTACTAGAAGAGGTACATCAGCCACCCTACATGGGACATAGAGGCGTCTCTGCTATGTATCAGACTATAATTCAAGATTTTTTCTGGCCTAAGCTTAAAGTTGATGTTGCAACTTTTGTCGCACAATGTCTTATTTGTCAAAAAGTCAAGAGCTACAAGGGCAAATATCAAGGTTTACTTATGCCTTTACCAATTCCTGATGGCCCATGGGACAAAATTTCTATGGACTTTATTACTGGATTTCCTACAATTAGCTCAGGTTTATATATGAATTGGACTATCATTGATAGATTTAGCAAGCAAGCTTACTTTATTCCTTGTAAGAAGACCTTGACCGTAGTTTAGGCTGCTCATTTGTTCATCAAGCACATCTTTATACACCATGGCCTTCCAAAAGTAATCGTGTCAGATCGGGATAGTAAAATTTGTAGTAACTTCTGGACCGCACTCTTTGACAATCTTGGTACGAAGTTAGATTTTTCCATTGCTTTTCATCTCGAGTCTAATGGCCACAAACCGAGGTCACACAAAATACTATTTGTGACATATTACATGCTTATGTGTCTGGTCAGCCATGCAAATGGGACAAATTTGTACACATATTACAATTTGCCTACAACAACACTAAGCACTTTGCTACATGCAAATTTCCATTCCAAATTGTCTATGGAAAGACCATTCCTACTCCATTGACCTGCCTTAAGCACCAAGTAGAGGCTGTTGATCGATTTACTGAAGATTTCTCTAGCATTTTGGCTACTGTCAAAAAGAATATCGAGCATGCTTAAGTTGTGTATACTGCACATGCAAACAAGGGTCAAAAGAAAGTTGTATTTGCTGAAGGTGACCTAGTCATGTTACATTTTGAGAAGCGCAGACTTAAGAGTCGCAGACTTAAGAGTATTGAGACACACCTTGTAGTTAAGTTTGCCCCTAAATCCTATGGTCCCTTTAAAGTTTTGGAGCGCATTAATGACAATGCCTATCGGCTCGAATTACCACCCGATTGGAAAATTCATAATTCTTTTCATGTGCACCTCTTGAAACTTTTCCATCGAGACCCACCAGTTCGGCCTATTTTAGACGATGCACCGTTGCTTCAAGGAGAGACCCAGCTCTTAGAGCCAGACCAGATCATTGATCAACAAATCACTCAAATGAGATGTGGAAACTCATATCCTATTTATCTTTTTACATTTAAGAACCACCCCATTGAGGATGCTAAGTGGATGCCCGAGCGATATTTTTGCCAGTACCCTAATTTATTAACTACTTTTTTGTCGTGCAATTGAGGGCAATTGCGATTTCAAGCAAGCGGGATGTTACAAGAATTGGAATTATCCCATTAATTTAATCCCTCAGTCTTTAGTTTAGTGAGATCCAGCATTTTTATCGCGCAGCTGATATATGTGTGCTCGATGTTCCATAGTGATGCATGTGTGCTCTTACATGGTTGGATATATGGCTACGACTGTATGAGTGTGTAGCATTGTGTGCACCACTTACGCGATGAAGGTATGTGTAGCATGTGTGCACCACCCGTACGATTTTATTCATGTGTAGCATCATGTGCACCATGAGATGGTATGTGTCGCATGTATGCACCATTCATCTGTGATTTATTGATTTTGCATTGCTATAATACTGAAAGGTTGATTGATTGTGGTGATTAATTCCAAGGTTATCTTATGCTTGAAATATTTCATTACTATTGATCGTGTGAATCTAGGGGAAGAGTAATTGATCGGGCGATGGCATTTGGCAAGCATGATTCACCATATTTTGGGCACCTAGGCGCAACTCCAATGATGCAGGGATGAATAAGGCTTATGCCTAATTTTTGATATTACAAAAGCTTATGTACATATTTGAATTTTGGAATATTAGTGGCTTGGCTAAGTGTATAAACTAAAGTTAGAAAAAGCTTTATTTTTAGAAAAAGCTAGCTATTCTAGAAGGTGGATGGGCTTTTTGTAAAAGAGTGCATGGAAGAAAGCACAGAGGCTTTTGTATGATTTTTGCTCGAAAGCTTTTTGGAGAAATATACATAAATACAGAGGAGGTGGAAGGAGGGCACCACTCCTATGGGGGGAGATTGTACCCAGCACGCTTGTTCTGTCTCTTCCGTTTGTGAGTTTTGAGAGTTTGTGCATATTTTCGAAGAGTGTTGCTGTGTTTTTCAAGGATTTATAGGTTCCGTGAGCGTTTCCCGTCGCAACTTGACACTCTCAGTGTACACATAGGGGTCAGATCAAGTCTTTCAAATTTCCTTCAAATACCATGCCAATGCACAAAATTGAAGCACACACCTAGGCATGCAAGTGACTTCAAACTAGCATCTCAAAGCTTCTTGAGAATCACTAGCTTATTGATAACTAGTCCCTTATATATGAACAGATTAATGCATATGTACCTTGGGCGATTAGAATCTTCCAAGGTTATGCTCAGATTTATCTCAAGCAATTAGCACATCTAGGAACATGGCTAGAATTATAGCCCATCTGCTAGCACATCTAGGAACATGACTAGCATTAATAGGCCATCTCCTAGCATCTCTTCCCAAAGTGGCCTCCCAACAGCTATTCCCAAATACATGAGAAAACATAGAAAGTGATGACCACCTTTTCACAAAGATTGATTTCTCATTAAACACTACATAATATAAAAGAAAGAGCTAAATCCCAATTCTTATCTAGCAAACAAAGGGCTAGGCTGCAATTCTCATCTATTTTTGATGTAGATCAGTAACCATTTAAGATGATCACATCGTGGCAAGAAAAAAAATATTTTGACAAACTAGTGCTACTAAAATACAATGGAAGATGTGGTCCTAAAAATTTTAGATAGCTCTTTGACATAGCTTGTTGAGCTAGTTGGGGGAGATTAGTCAAATGAAGATGCAAAGGCAGCATGGTTCCACCATGGCCCTAGGTGATGAAGGTTTGGAATGGTACCTAGATCTAGTGATAGAAGAAAGAACCACTTGGGACATAGTCTTTGATCAGTCAAAAGAAGGTTTAAAAAAAAAAAGGCTGCACGACAATCCCACTCTACAACTTGGGAAAATCAAATGAGGAAAGGAGAAAGTGAGAGCATACTTGGGACACATGGAGCAACTAATACCCAAATGTGACCTCACCCTAATGATGAATATAGAATAGCCCGGTAGCTAGATTAAAGAAGCCCATCCAAAAAGAGATGAAGAAGGTGAGTGGTACGAGCAATACAATGATGCTAATAGAATGATGCTTATGAGAAGGCAATAGTAGGCATCAAAGATGGCATGATTGACTCTAACACTAGTAGTGATGATGGCAAAGGTAGCTAGCATGAAGGGTCAACAAATAGGAGAAATGATTCCAACAGTGATTGATTAAGAGAGGATAGAGTGTAAGACATGGCCATAAAAGTAAAGGAAGAGATGATATAGGACATCAAGAAAAATCTAAAGCTGTCCAAACCAACAATGCCAACTTATCCAATATCGGACTGTTTATGGTGCCCTCCTTGCATGGCCAGCCATACGGCAAATTATTATTTAGTATTGAGACCTAGACTTAGTTTGGAAAGAAATCAAATACCAAGGTTGGGATGCCCAATTTGCAATGTGCACAAACATGATGTCAACACATGGTTTTATAACATAAGGGTAAGCCAACCCATTAACCTCAACAATATTGCAACCATTGATTCTAGTGTATAGGAAACCTATTTTGCACAAACCACACAAGCCACTAGGATGAATTCCATCCCCATGAGGATGCAAGTCTCTCAACTATTGAGAAAGCTAACCCTCCCTCGTACCCATGAGCCCCAAATCTAGTGCCGTACTAATGGTTCTAGTACACCAATCTCAACCTAAAGAACTAGAATGATATTATGAATTTGAGTCAAATTATTATATGTATTACATGGAAGGAGCAGAAGATCTAATCTCATTTCATGCCCAACCAAGTCAAACCAAACATATATCAATTACCAATAAAGTCTTTCACATATGGTAAAAATCAACGAATAGCAAAATCCCCTCATCGAGGTAGTCCAAACACATTTTAGCCTATGTAGAGGTAGTGCGGAGATAGGCATGCCTTCATGGAGTGCTAACTTAGAGTCAAACTTCAACAACCCAATGAAACAAAGCAAGGTGTACTATGATATAATTGGGGTTGAAACAAAGTATTACAATGCAAATGTGATGTCATAACCTAAAATTGTAACAAAAAAATGTGATGGCAAAAAAAGAAGTAACCATCCAAAAAACCCCTCTAGTTCAAAAGGCAAAGTCATCAATAGGAGAATAAGCCTTACCCATTCCCAAGATGAGTGAATAAAGTCATCGATAGAAACTAAGGCTTACCCATTTCCAAGATAAGTGAATAAATTCATCGATAGAAGGCTAAGCCTTATCCATTCCCAATCTAAGTGAATAAGGTCTTCTATGAGGCTAAGCCTTACCCATTCCCAAGCCAAGTGAATACAATCCAAGCTCATCAATTCCCAAGACGGATTAAAAAATGATGGTGAGGCATATCCAAATGTAAAGTTAGAGAACATGAGATACCAAGTGCTATAACAATGGGTGGAAAAAGAGCATGTGTATTTTGACATAGAAATGAGAGTAGAAGAAGATGCTCTCTATTTTAATTTTTGTTTAATGCTCGCTTGAGATAGACTAAAATAAAATAATCTAGTCTTCATAAGTAGTTATAGCCTTAATTAAGAGGCAATGGAGCACTTTATGATTATATTTCAGATATTGTGGTCCATACCCACTACTAGGTGCCAATGAGATCACTAGGATGTCATAGTAGCAAGCCTTTTTTATATGTTATGGAGATATACGGTTTTCAACCTGATGGGTGAAGTCCAGGAGGTTGAAACTCTATGATCTTTATTCTTTAAGAGGATAAGTTTGGGCATGTTCCTCAATGACTCTGTGTGTGTGTGTGTGTGTGTGTAGATTAAAAAGTCCCATCAATAATTGAGCCATGCAATTAATTCCATCAATTGAATAAAAAGTAAAAAAAGGAAAACATATAAGGGAAAAATATTTGAGACATCTAAGTTGAAATGCAACAACTAGAGTTTGCAAAAATTTCCACCAAAATTAAGAATTTTTAATAATATTGAGTTTAACAAACATATTGAAAAAAGATGTCGAATCCTCAAGTAGTCCAGGTTTTGAGGTCAAGGTCTACTTACCTTCCACCACCCAAATAGACTAGGTGTTAGAGCATCATAGTTATTTTTGGGTAGACAAGTAATGCTTGTTTTCCTTGGCTTGTTATCACTTTACCTAGGAATATAGACAACCACATGGATTCTTAGATAATTTTTATACTTTTTTTAAAAAACATTTTAAGTCACAGTCAACTTGCTGATAACAGTATCAACTTGCTGATAACAGTAGCTACATAGAACCCATTTAGAAATTGGGGAATTGACTTTGTGGGAAAGTGCCATGAAAATCTTATTTAGAGATGTGATCACACAAATTATGTTAAATAGAGGCACACATTTCATCAATGAACTTACTCTTGGAAGGATTTATGGTCCTTACATACGCCCTACTATCCCTAGATGAATGGCAAAGTAAAATACACCAACAAGATACTGTGCAATAGCCTCACAGAAGTAGTAGAACCAAGGCATTTTGCTGAGGCAAAAAATTTATATGAACCCTTATGAGCATATCGAGAACCCCATTCAAAGTCAATACAAGATTTATGCCTTTCCAATTTGTATATGCCTTGGAGTTTTAGTCCCCCTTGAATTCATGATATTAAGTCTATGTGTAGTAGTATAAGAGCTCTTAAAAGATCAAGTATCTCTCAAGGAAAGACTCTATGAACTAGAGAGACACATGGAAGCAGGGTTGCGAAAGTCCACAAGGGAAAGCTTAGATATTTAGGGCAAGGAACTTAGAGTAAAAATACTCACTCTAATTAGAACAAAGTTTGGATGGATTCTACTTTAATTTGATGATCAATAGTAGTAGGCTCATAAATAGTAGTAGTCTATCTATAGTAGTATAAGAGCCCTTAGGAGATCAAGAATCTCTCAAGGAAAGTCTCTATGAACTAGAGAGACACATGGAACCCTAGGGTTGCAAAAGTCCACAAGGGAAAGCTCAAATATTTAGGGAAAAGGACTTAGAGTCAAAAAACTCACTCTGATTAGGATAAAGTTTGGATGGATTCTAGTTCACTTTGAATGTCAATAATAGTAGGCTCATATATGCTACAACATTTTAAAAACAACCCCCCAATGTTGAGAAATTCTTCCACCTAGGACATTTTTTGGCATCACAAGGTTATGTCATCCACCAAACTCTTGGTGAAGCTATGAGAATGTATTATCAAATTTGATAAGAGCACATTAGCCTCAAGAAAAGTGTTGGGAATACCCGGGTCTTGTATTGTTAAGAGCATCATTAGATCCCAAGCTCTTTCATTGCCAAAACATCCTTTGGTCCCAAGGCAATCTAATCGATTGGACATCCATCTTCTACTCAAATTCTCTACATCAACTAAAGGGTTGTGCACATCTCTATGTGCTTCAACAAAAATTGGTTGGGCAAGTAGTGTTTTGGCCCACTGTTCCACTTCCATCATGACAGCAAGGAAACGATGCCGAAAAACGATTGCTATCAAGGGGGAATCTTCCCCACATCTACAAAATTTTAGAGTCTTTTGTGTGGTCAATCAGAGTTCTTTGCCTAGGATGTCCCCCTTAAATGATTGTTAGTCTTATGTGTGAGATTTACCTTGTTAGACCTATGGGAACTTCCCATTCATAGTGATTGTTGAGTCTCCTAATTGTTGTAAACCATGTTGTGAAACAAACAGCCCATTGTTTCTTTGTCTTCAACTGAAGCAGAATATAGAGCACTCACTACACATGCATGTGAGGCTATATGGCTCGGAAGACTATTGTCAAAAACAGATTACTTTGATGAATCAAAGGCAACAACAACATACTGTGATAATCAATCGGCTCAAGCATTGGCCAAGAATAGTGCCAGGTTGGGATCATGAGTGTTGTTACTAGAGGTGGGCAAGCCATGAAGTTTCCCATGGACTCCTGCTAGGGTTGAGGTCATCAATTTGTGGGGGGTTATGCTAGGACAAAATTAATGTAATGGGTCAATACCAAGAATTACAAGGTCTATCGTTATGAGTGTGATCACATTAGTGAGTGTGTGAACACATGCATGTGTGTAGGTGTGCCTGAGTTAGGTGTGATTGATGATGTGTCAGTAGGTGTGATTGAGTGAATCTAAGAGTGTGGTGTGTGCTTGAGAGATTCATGGAGAAATTTGTGGATCTAGATGCTCTCTTGAGCTCATAGGTACATTGTATCTTTTGCCTTTATATTGGCCATCTCTCTCATGAATGAATAAGATTCTTCCATCTTCTCGTGTCTCCATCATGTTTCCGTTGTCACTCCAACATCCATCGGGTAGGCTGTTAATTACCATCCACTGCGGTGGCTTGCAATTAAAATGATTCATGATTATTTGGATGGCACCCTCCTCGGATTTTGATTAATTAAGGTGGTGGTTTAAAATGGCTCATGATTATTTAGATGGCACACTGGGTAGCATGCTTTCCCTCCAAGCCTCCAGTCACTGTGGAGGCGTGAACTTTGATTAATATAGGATCTGTGGCATTTGGCATTTGGCTACTTTGCTCCACCTTTACTCTGCTACTTTGCTTCATGCACCCTCCTCCAACTCTCTTCCGCCCCTGCTCTACTTTGCTCCATGCTCCCTCCTCCAACTCTCATCCACTCATCTGCCCCCTTGCTCATTTGCTCCACTGCTTTCAAGATGGGTGCATATCACAACAAGATGCAAGAAATGTGGGCATCCTTAAACATTGAAGCTCCAATCCATCAATATCTTATGAGTATCTTGCACTATATTTCCAATCATTGTATTGCACCCTAGGCCATGCGCTTCAACAACATTCAAGAGGCAAGCACCTTTAATTTAAGCTTGAAACTCAAGCTTTGAACTCAAGCTTAGTGAACTCACCAAGGAGTTAAACAAGATTCACTTCGAATATGAAATCCATTGAGAACAAGACCATTGTGCTTGTGATGCGTGACAACAACAACTCAAAGCCAAGGTTGCAAAATTTGGTGGATGTTGCAAGTTAGAGAACAAGCACTTGAAATAGCTCTAAGTTGAGGACGCAACATGCCCACCAGCACCAATGTGAATTAGAGCCCAATTCGATACTTAGCAGTGGAAGGGCGAATAAATTAATGATGCTCATAAAGGTACAAATGTGGTTGAGAAAACCCCTCCATGTCCTAGATGAGAACCCTAATAATCTCCCTTGCTAGGATGGCCCATAAGACCGTGATGCTCTATTAAGTTTCTCACAAGGTGTGAAGACTATATAACAACTCCAACTTGGATACCGTTTGTGTCTCTCCCTAGCCTGAGATCCAGTGGCATGACATAGCTAAGGAGCCTTCTCCCTAGCATCATCACATAAGTATTCAAACAACACCTCTGAGTCTGATTCCAAGTGAACTAAAGCCCTAAGTCCCAAGCAACGTAAGTTGAGTAACAAGCCCCTAGAGGCCAAGGAGGTCATGGAAGCTAAGCCACTTTCAGGCATTGATGTAAGTGACTACGTGGAGTCTCAGCCCCTTCCCACGAAATGCTTGGCCATCCCAAAGAAGGAAAGAATCCACCTTGGACACATGCACCTAGGTGAAGCTCTAGTCATGGACAACACCACATGGACAAAGGTAGATGCAATCCCCAATGAGGTCATCCCCCTCACCTTTCTCCATATCTTAGTCAATCATTATGAGAAATGGGCACATGTATTCAACCTTTTCTAGAATATTAGTGTAGCTATTAAGGCTAAGGACCGAAGACCACATTCAAACCAAGATCATGGCCTTGCCCGAGGTGAGTAAATTCACCTTACCAAATTACTTCTCACAAGTTTTGATGTACCCTGAGAAGCTAATGATAATAACCTTTTTTCTAGTGAGATCCGATCTATGTGGGTACATCCACTATTGGTATGTCGAGGACCACAAGATAAATGAACCAAGAGACATAGAAGGCAAAAGCAAATTTAACTAAAGTTTTCCCTCATCCATCCAATGTGGTACATGTGATTAAGTAGTACAAATAAGAGTGGCACCTCAACCTAGATGCCCCACACAATGTTAATGCCATCTCCCCTAGTGCCCATTGATTGAGGAACACCCCCTTCCCCATGTGTTGAGTGCCAACCCAACCTCTAGCCAACCCATGCAGCTCAGCAGCCCTAAAACTTGACTACCAAATATCCACCCCTTACCCCAACATTGATCATTGGACTTCCCATCAAGGATTAAGGTCGCCCAACTCATGTGATTCCCAACTTCAATAATAGCCATATCAACACTTCCAGGTCTCTCCATCACCACTTCGCTTCTCCGACATCCAGTCCCCATAGACCCCAAGCAGCTTCCCCCATGGTAATCCATGAGGGCATGGTCCCATGCAATGATAAAGAGGCTCACATGGCCCTCACACCTCAACTGTAGGAACAAATCAAGTAGATGTTCTTGAATCCACATGAGAGATCTTGATATTAGGCATGGGCTACAAATACTAAGGCATATGCTTGGTTGCTCAATGCTAGAATCTTGGACAATCTTTTCTTGATGTGTAGCATGCACATTGAATGTTGCCATAGATCATGCTATCACTCTTGGACAATATTTTCTTGATGTTTTGTATGCACACTAAATGTTGCCCATAGATTAAGCTATCACACAAAGGGGAAGTCTATTTCTTCCCACATAGGTACATTCTTTTGTCTTATTTCTTAAGCATTTGTAGCAAGGCTTCCTTAATAGTTGTAATTGGCACAAGTAGTTGCGATGGGTGTTTTGCATGCTTACTCATTCCCTAGTTGCACAAGAAATAGAGTGGATTGCCTTACCCATGTTTGCAAATACACATTATCCCATGCATAAGCGATCCAACATGCATGTGCATGAGAGTGCAAGGTAGGAAAAAGTTTGCATGTGCATGAGAGTGCAAGGTAGGAGAGAGTGCCAAAAATTAAGATCGACAGACAATCCCACCAATCCTCGTTCAAGTGTTAATATGACAAAAGATATACTCTTAGGTGCTTTGGGGGAGCATTAGAATCTTTGGAGGTGAATTCCTACATCTTAATGATGCTACTTGTTGTTCATCCACTTTGCACTTCCCTGCACCATACGAAAACAAAGGATGACCATTGAAAAATGTTGTACAAACCACCACCTTGATCACATAGATAAATGAGCGCTCAACTTATTGATCAATGATCCATTCTTGACACGCTTTTGGTGGTAACAATGTTCCCTAGTTTATCATCACTCCACCTAGATATTCTTGTTAGTAATGGAGTAACAATGGTGATGATGTTAAAAATAAATACCAAAGCTATTCTCTTCCTTATACTTTGTTTTCTTCTATTGAATGAGCCATGTGGACATTCTTATGAAACTCCACATTTTGAGTTGGTACCATACCCTGTTTGTAGACTTAAATGTTGTGACTTGTTGATCAACAAAATGAAGTTTTTAAGATCAACAAAATGTTTATAAATAGTTGCAACCACATGTCATGGTGAACTACACACACTTATCTAGACTATGACTCCCTTTGGAGATGCATCGCTCCTTAAAAAGAAGGTTGAGTAGGAATATACCATGTTGACATAATTATAATCCCGATTTTGACATAAGCAACCCCTAATACATCGATTCACCCACAATTATGAGAAATAATTGAATAACTAAATACTAGGCACCATGCCACCGTCATAGACATTCCTCACAATAGGATAATCCTTGAGTGGTGATCTTGTCATCTTCTTAGGCATCCTTTTGTGATGTTGATCTCAAAGCCAAATTCATCGGACCCTTGTAAGGCCAAAGCTTGCCTTGTACCAAGATTGCTACAATTGTGCCCTGATGCAACAATCAAATATAAAGGCAATCATGGAGATTTTGGGCATTGGTTTTTGCCACAACTTTAAGTCCAATTGTTAGGGCCACATTCACAACATATTCTTGTTAGTTCTAAAAAAGAAAAGTTTCCAAGCTTAAACAAAAATGGCCTATAGAAGGTGTATAGAAGCACATGCATGTGTTATGGGGTGGCAACCTTCAATGTTGTAACCTATGAATCCTTTTGTGACATGTAATGAGAATGTTTTGGTAACATAATATCTAAAACCACAAAGCAATACAAAGATGAACTTGTAGGTGCCATTAATATTCATAGAAACGGTAGAGAATAAGAACATAGGAAAATGAATGTTAGGCTGATGTGAACATATCAAGTTCTTTAACTAAGATCCAAAACATTGATTCCTATGTGGCCTATAAGTAGGAGATGTGATATATGGCTAGTGCTCTAGCCTATTTAGGGATCATTCCATTGGTGTTCAAGGATTCTCGAATTTTCAACCACAAATAAAGCATTACAAATTATAGCACAATAGACCCATCTAGTGTAGTGCTATTTTCCAAGATGCTCACTTGTAAAGTTAACTTAAAGTGATCTCCTAGAATAAACCTTGAGATATCCTTGCTTATTATGCTTTAAATCCAAATGCATGTGGGTGAGAGATGCCACCATCCCTTTTCTTTTCATTATGAAAACCTTTAGACTTTATTAGTATGTTTCTCACCTCTTTTGGGATTCAATGGCATTACTACACACATGACAAAGTTGGCCCACCCAAAAAATCATTCAAAAGTTATTGAAAAGAACAAGTTACGAATATCTTATACCTTAATGTACACCAAGCGAGCACATACTTTTCTATTAATGAATAGGCATTGGACATACCACATATAGTGACGTATAATGAAAAATGTAAAACATGAATTTGTTCTAATGCCGATGTTACATCAAGGGCTCTACTACAATTCACACTTAACTGAAGGAAAGCTAGAGCTCCCTTTGCTCAACAACGTTCTATCTCAGATGGAGCGCTCTTTAGATTCCTCCACTAAATGAATTGGGACTCATCTAGGTTTAGTGTGCTCACTTTTGGACCTTAGTATCTATATGCACTCTTTGGGCCTTGCATAACATCCCTTGCTAAAGCAATATTCTTTAGCAAGATATTTGTAATAAAGGGGATTGTCATCAAAATGAAAGGAAGCTTGAACAAGTTGATTGTGACCATTAAAATGGTAGAGACTTGGTTGCAATTTGGTTCATTGTAGCCAATGATGGCCTTGGGCCTCTTGCTAGACATGGAGAGCACAACAAACTTGAAAGTCATCAAGCTAGAGAGTATCAATCTCCAAAATGTAACTTGAGGACATGCAAAACTAGAATCTAGCCTCTCAAGATGTCTTTCCTAATGCATTGTTATTGCGCTGTCAAATTCCAACCTCCACTAACATTTTGTCATTGTGAAATACCTCCTCTAGCTCCACCTTCAAGGACCTTGGCATAAAAAAACCAATCTTCGTTCATGAAGCAATTCAGACCATCAAGAACTACATATAGTTCCTTTGCGTATGTGCCCTCCCATAAAAATGTGGTTAAATCCATCATCTTGATGAAATCACATAGACAAATGGGCTCATTGATACATACGTGTGTATAGAGGCATGGCAACCTATTGATCAATAATCCATCCTTGAAGACCTTTTCATGATAATAACATTCCTAACCCGATCGTCGCTCCATATGGATATACTTATGGGTGATGGAGTGAAAATACTAATGAGCTTAAAGACAAAGACCTAAGTTATTGTTTCCCATGCTTTCTTTTATTTGTGAACCATGTGGGAATTTCTCATCTACCTCCACATTTTAGTTGGCACCATCTCCCTATTCATATCCTCGAATGTTGTGACTCGTCATCATCAATAAAATGAAATCTCAACAATCAACAAGAATTTCAATTAACAATTGCAATAGAATTATCTAAATTGTAAACAATGAGTGTAATTACCTCTACTCCATTTGAAGAGACATTGCTATTGTTAGATTCGTCATGAGCTCTTCACGCCTTCAAAATCAGCACTCACAAGAGACATATCATGCTTCAACATCATCATAAACCCAATCTTGCAAGGAGCACCCAAATGCCTTGACCAATCCACAACCATTAATGAATCTTGTGCAGTACATAAATACTAGTACCGTACCATCAACATAAATATTTATCACAATAATTCTATCCTTGGTGAGCCTATCATCTACTTAAGCCTTCTTATGTGGTATCGTATCTCCAACCATTAGACTCTAGTAAGGCCAAAGCTTGCCCCATACTACGCAATACTACAACCTAATCTTGATACAAGCAACACTATTATAATGTAGGGATGTTTGCAAATGGCACCACTACTGCTGTGATTCCTAATTATAGTATAACCTCATTCATATTCCACTGCAAGACATGCATATTATAAAAACCCATTAAATTGATTGACTTTGAGTGGATGCTAGATCCATGCAATCATTATATCCTCAATCAGACTAGCATGCCACATCCTCTTGTTCCTCCAAATGCCATAACATTTCCCAACCATTTAATGCTACATATGACAATTGATGAATAGACCTTGTGCATACACACACAGTTAGGAAAAACAAAAAAAATTGTTCACATGAGATTGGTATCACATCTTATGCATATATTAATATTAAGTACATGAGAGAGAGAGAGAGAGAGAGAGAGAGAGGGAGGGAGGGAGGGAGGCAGGGAGGGAGGGAGGGAGGGAGGGAGGGGGAGAGAGAGAGAGAGAGAGAGAGAGAGAGAGAGAGCGAGAGAGATGTCCACGGGAGGCCTCGCGGCCTATGGGACAAAGTGCACAGAAAACTAGACTCATACAAGCTTTAGTGGGCTGGATCCTCTCTTAGTGGCAACATATCAGCTCTCTCTATACTGATCCAAGCTACCCTCATATCAGTTAGCTCCTCGTCCTCTACTTTGCTATGTCCTTGAGCTACCCAAATATATAGAAGTCTGTGATGCGACGTTGTGTCTGGTCAGCCTCTATGTCCTATGGTCTAGCCGCCTCCTGTTGCTCTCTAACTTGTTGCAATCGTGTCTCCCTATGCTGGCACATCTCCATCAGATCTAGCCCAATCCAGACCTGGTCATGGAAATGGAACAATTGTGATAGTGGGCCAAAGACACTTCCCTCTAGGTAGAGACAATGGTAGTGTCCATAGATCTCATAGTAGGCTAGGCAAGTACAAAGAAAATGCTCCTCTGTCTCAACCGTCCCTAGCGTGCATAACATGCAGATCCTCTACTCTTTGGGTATACCTGTAGTTCTCCCTACCTTGAACATCAAAGAATGGGACAAAGCCCGCATCTATCCAATGGCAATCCTCAGTGCATGCGAGACTCCTCTGTCATCGAGGTACTAGGGGGTCAGATGATGAATCCATCCTTCGATACCCTCAGGAACTGGTTGCGGTAGAATTGGATCTTGGTGGGGAGCTCCTAGTCCACTCTCTAAGTGTGAGATGTATGGAGCTGGAGGAGGTTTAACCGTATGATACATTTGATCTCATCTCATGGGATTGATTCAGGAGGTGCATCCATGCTGTCCATCTGCGTACCTGGCAAGCCATGTGGATATACGTGCATACCATGTGTCTGCCCTGCCCTCTGCTAGTCGTCAAGACTCCAAGGCCAACCTCGAAAGTCTCCAGTGAGGTAAGTTCCAAACTCTGTGGATGAATGTCACTGTCTGAAAAATGCATCAAGTTGGAGAGGTGTCATGGTGAACTTCACTTGTACTATCTCCTGTGGGACTGAGGGCTTACACTGAATCATCCTAGACCCATAATCACCTATAGCCACTCTAATCTCCTCCACTCTATCTTCGGGAGATCACATCCCAAAAGGGTGCTGTATACATGTCAATCGGCCGCATCAGCGTATCGAAAAGCCAATCCTTCATCGGTGGATCCTGGAAGCATTGTTGCTTTGGCCGAGCTAAAGCACTCTGCCCTCGTGTGAGACATGCCTAGGATGCATGGGTCATCGTGAAAATGGGTCCTATGAAGATTGCTCCCAAATATGTGGAGGATTGTACTATCTTCACTAGCTCGTCACAATAAGTGAAGCTGAGTCGATGGAGCACTGCATTGCTTGAGGTATTGAAGACCATAACCTTGGTCTTCCCAAGGTTGACTAGCATGTCTCTCTCTTTGGAGAACGCCTCTAGGACCTCCAAATGTCTCTACAATCCTTTCGCTGAAGATGATATAAGGATTATGTCATTTAGCATATAACAATATCAGTATCATGAGGTCGGCCAGTAATGATCCCTCGCCTCCTAGGCCGGTCTATGAAGGATGTGATCTCATTGATGTAAAGTTCAAAGAGAGTCGGTGAGAGGCGAAAACCCTGCTTCACCTCGACTTCACCTCGATCGTGCTCTCGACCCAATCCGATAGACCACCTGGGGCACGAACTCTGCCTCTGGCTGACTCATATAGGCTCATCACACCCCAAATTAGTGTCTTTGGAATCTGTATCTCCTGTAGTATCTTGATTAGTGGGATCGTGGGACTGTGTCAAAGGCCTTTTGACTGTGCTCCATGCTGGTGGGAAGCCATGACATACAATACGGCTGAACATCTGTGCTAGAACCGACCCGTGGGTGAAATGCTCAGTCCGTAGGTCCTCATGATCATGTTCTTTTCGGTTTTGTAGGCGGCACAACCCGTACATTCTGTGTGGTGAACAAGTGACAGGTAGTGGTCCTGTGGGCATAGAGGACATGTTCGGCGGTGCCTGCATCGGAACATCATATAAGGAGCATGCATAAGTGTGCCACAATCTCGGATCAATGATGGGATTGGGTGGCTTCCCCTCTAAAAAAAGCTCCCATCCAGTGGTCGGGTCTCCTCCTCAAAAAGATATGATGATCTCATCCATCCTGTGTGTGAGGAAGGCCCATCTCTTGTAGCTTGTTAACCGTCGGAAGTTCCGTTGTGCCTCAAATGATGTCAACTAACCCAAGGCTTGCTTCCGTTTGAGGTGTGCTCACGTCTCTCTGCACTCGTCGTCAAACCAAGGGTTTTGAGGCATCTTTTCATCTTGGGCCTGTGTGGATCGGGTCGTAGGGAAAGATGTAGCGACAGCGTCTTGTACTACTATGGCAAGGGTGTCCGAGGCATGGGTGCGGTCTATATCGAGCATCTCCAATTGGACTCGTGTTCACATATGACGTGCATGCTCCTCTAGATATGAGTGGTCTCAAAAGTGTTTTAAAAAGGACAGCCATGCCTCCAGAGCCTCGTACCCCACTCTCTCTCCTCAATTCTCTCCTATGAGTTGACTCCCAGGCAACCATGTCTCTGGGCTCTCATGTGTCTCGGTGTAGAAGATAATGCCTCTATCTGTATTTGTCTCTAAAAAGCCACCTGGATTGGACCAGAGGGTGCCATTACAATTCCAATGTCCATATTCAATTTGCCCTATGTTTCTGTCTTAGATGCTCGACACTGTCATGCACTATTTGTGTCTCCTCCACCTCTTTCTGCTTTTTCTCGAATGATTACCTTGCCATCTCGATATACAACCCCTTTTTCCTTCCTGCCTCGTAGCCATCACTCAAGTCATCCCCTCCCTTCTATGCTCTTGCTGTAAGAGTGTGAGATCATCATCCAAGTAGGTTCTAGTCCCCTTCAGAGCTGCCCTCATACTCATGAGGTAGACCCATCTGCTAGTGTCCAAAATCTCATAATCATAGGTCTTGTTGGTACATCATCTTTCCTACCCTCCGAGCTGCCTCGAAGGTAAGATTGACCCCCATCTTAGTGATTGAAGCTTTAGCATCCACCATTGCCGTGTTCCCAACTGAGGCGTCTTACCAGAACATTTAGTGCTTTACTACTTCTCTTCTCTTCTCTTCCTCTAAGGCATTGGAGATAAACTCTTTCTTTGTTGGGGCTGCTTTGCCCTTACTCACCACTTCTTTCCATTCTTTCATCTCATCATTCACGTTGTCTATTTGTTTAGAAAACTCCTCATGTTTCCCTTGGATTGTCATATGTAGGAGAACCATCTCTTTCTTTAGCTTTTCATTTTTTGTTTTTAGAATATTCAACTCCTCATTAAGAGGTAGTTGGATCTCCCCTTCTTCAAGTGGAGTGCGAGCTTTCAACAGTTCATTTTCATCCTTCTGTTTGGCAATCTGCATATCTAGTTCCTTCATCATCAATGTATGTTGGTTGGTTTTGGCATCAACCATACGGGTCATTTCCTCACATCTTACCAATTTCGATCCCTATTTGTAAGTGCATTCCTGATTTCCATTTATTCATTTCTTCTTCCAAAGAGCACACATTTCCTTTTTGATCGCATCAATATCTAACTCTTTGCTACCCCCAAGCATTTTTTGTAAGTTTTTGATATAACCATCATGCATTTTGGAGATGTCCCTCCTAGCATTTATGCATGTTTTGACATGCTCCCCACTTAACCTCTGTGCACTTGGCCAAGTGACACTATACTTTCTTTTTCTCCCCATGTTTGTCAGGTGAACCACCCATGTTGGACATTTGGCCTTGCATTTTTCCTTCTTGAATATTGTGCTAGAATATGAAATTCTAAGTACTCACCTCAAGGTCTTTTCTCGCTCTTTTTGGGATTCAAAATTTTAAATTTTTGAATTTGAAGCGATGTTCCTTCTTATTGTCTTCTTGGGTCCTATAGGTGGGTGTCTCCTCAAATGTCACGCCAAAGGGGGTGGTCGACAACAAAGAGAGGAGAGTCGAGAAGAGGACTCTTTTTGGGGCCTTAGGCAACGCTACGGTTGCAATGGCATCCAAGCTTGGCTCAACCAAGCTAGGGAGCTACCAAGGGTGGGCACAGAACCGAAGGCCCTGCCACAAGCATGGCGGGAGGTGCACCCACACCCTCAACATTTCAAGAGTCTTTGATAGCCTATCGTCAACTAGGCCAAGCGCCAACAACAGCACGCCGCTGGTGCACAGAAGCAGTAGGAGTTGCATGAGCAAGTTGGCGCAATCAAGCAAGAGCAAGGTGAGGCTGGATAGGAGTTGGATGGAGGGAGGGAGAGAGTTGGATGGAGAGAGAGAGAGAGAGAGAGAGAGAGAGAGAGAGAGAGAGGATATATTGTGTTAAAGTCCACTTGAGACCCTTTAGGATCTATGGGATTGGTGACCATTATTAACAAATAGTGATAGAGAGAGAGAGAGAGAGAGAGAGAGAGAGAGAGAGAGAGAGAGAGGATATAATGTGTTAAAGTCCACTTGAGACCCTTTAGGACCTATGGGACTGGTGACCATTATTAACAAATAGTAATCTTTTACATCTAGTGTGAAAAGAGATCTTTCCAAACTTTCTATGTTGTGAGTATTGCTTAGCTAGCTTGTGCACTAAACCCAAGGACTTTACTGCGGTGCTCCATTCTTTATTTACGTAGCTTCCAAGCTTTTGAGCTGGTTGTTCCAGCAGGTTTTTCAGGTTACGCATGCACATTTCTCGCCCTCCCCTGTGACAGATTTTGTAGATTATTTCCTCTCTTGGGATCCTGGTCTCGCTTGCCTACCCATCTCCACCTGTAGCTCATGTGTGTGCTGGTCCTTATTTGCGGATTAAAGGCCTTTTGAACATTGAGAGAGAGAGAGAGAGAGATTATCCTTTAGGAGAGCAAATATAGAAAGGATTATAAATGAATGTAGATCCGTGCCAGTATCCACATAGACTTTGTGCCCGTCTTACCACCCACATGCTTTAGCCTGAGTACTAACCTATTAATAATAGTAGACAAATTATTTGCAAAATCTAAAGAATAATGTAGATTTCCAGTTAAGCAATCATGGTGTATAGCTTCTTGTTCAACTATATCATTATTTAGATATATGTCACAGGTATTGAAGCTGTATAATCCTCCAAACTGGCATTATGGCACGAGTACCAACATTGATCTCATCTTGATAGACTGCTCACTGTATCACAAAACTGTCGCAAAAATGCATTATGATTGGTGTTTGCTCACAGAAAAGTCATATCCCAGTTTTAGAATTACTCCAAACTGACCTTATCGGTACGCAGGGGGATATGGTTGCCGCAAATCTCAATGTCAACCAGTATACCTTCAGCAAAATAATTTGTGTTCTCACATGATGTGAAAGCAGTTTCAAGCTTACAGCTTTGAAGGGCATTGCAATTCCACAATTAGCGACTCGAAACTGGAAATGTTCAAGTGGGCAAATGCATTCCCCTATTAGCCATGATGTTGGCTGTAGAGCCTGTTGGATTGTGATCTTTGCCTTCTAATGTGGATGGAGACAGCATGACTCACAATTCGGAGGCATTTTCACATTTCTCATGCCTCATGGATATATCCCATTGCTTTATCTGGCTTTGAAAAATGATCAGCCTCCAAATGTCTTTCCACAGGTCAACTTTTCACGAACTGTCAATCCATCAAAACACAGTCTGGCCTCAAAGTCAGCCTAGACCTTCCTGTAATATTGTAACCAGCAACAATCTCTGCTCGTAACTCACATGGGCATTCAGGTATCAAATGCTTTTGTCCCAGAATCCTCCCAGGCAGTCCCAGGCAGTCACCCATCTGTCAAACCCCCGTGTATTGCAGGAAAATTGATAATAGGCAGTCATCTCCTTAGATATTAGTCTAATACAATGCATTGCTTACAAAACTCAGCATACACCTCACATTCTGAAACATGTTATCGAGTCTCTGCCAAGTGGCTGACTGCAAATCCAACAGTATTTTTGCTTTTTCCTGTAATAAAGGCTGCTGCAAAATGGTTTCTCCATGTATCTGCAGGTGAAAATTTAAGGCCTATTCAGTAGCTGAAGATATGCTCCCCTAGATTTCAGCCATTACGGAATGCATCCAGAATCCAGAATCCAGATTCCAGAGATTCAGCTACCTTTCCCTCCTTATATATTTCCACAATCTTTAGACAGTCTCTATGAAAATTATTTCACAAACAACCATTGAGAAGCTTTAGTAGAAATTTGCAAGGGCATGAAAATTGAGAGAATGGACTTAACACATTGACCTGCTTATGCTCACCTTCAAAAATAGTCGTGTCAACGCCTGTAGAAATTCAAAATCTTTGTTCGTGGCTATCTCATTGATTAGGAAATCCAACAACATTTCTATCTCCCGCAATTGCTTGCCTCTAAGCTCATCCAAGGCACTGCTGTCATCAACCATCTTCAGCATGCAAAACTCCAAATCTATCTCAGAAGGTGATAAATCCTTGAGGAAAGAAATAAGAGGTCCAACTGCAGTAAAACAAGAGAAATAGTTTACCCCAAAGGCACCTTAACCAACATACAGTAAATATTAAGAGACATGGAAAAAACTGGATTTATACATACAATTATCTAACTCTGAACAGGAGTACAGCAATTTTAGGAAAGCCGATCCATGGCCTTTGCCAGCTTTTTTCACAGCACCACGCTTTGATGTCTGACTGCCCTCAAATGTATCTGAAATTCCCGTGCTGCTTGGAGCTACAAAAGTGAGCTCACCAGAGACGGAAGGAAAACTAGGCAAGAAAAAGGGAGCTTTCTCCGGCCTTTTAGGAGGTTCTGTTGGTTTATTTCGCATCTGTAAAATCATTGCATTGTAAGGTGTCACACCTGACGTTATCAGCAGGACTGAGATTACATTGAAGCATTAATAATCAGATTCTTGGGCCCCACTGCTATTCTTCCAAACAAAATTTCAAGAAATACTGCCACAGTAAGCACAGAGGTGCACATGCAGAAATCTATTTAACACAGAGGTATGACCCTGTAAAAATTCTATTAAGAGTACAAAGTTCCTCTACATATTAACCCAATATACTCTCAAAATCAAGTTGAATATGGGATAAGTGAGGAGCCGTAAGCGCCCTTAGGACGGGGAGGAGAAAAGGCATCTGACCAGCAAGCCGTCATTGCTGGCCCACAAACAGGCCCTTTGTGGGCCCACTAAGACTTGCTGGTGCCAGACCATTCCAGTCCCTTGTGGCCTTACAAAATCAAACCCACGTGGACCCCATGTGGACTGTTATGCATAGCCCATCATGGGGATATGTCCTGACCGTCTAACTAGCCATAGCCCTCTAGACCTCTTAATATGGGACTAGGCATTGCCTTATACTATTCTAACAATTTCAACATTCACCAGCAATCTCTAATGTGTCAAAAGACTTTGGTATCTTCAAATAAATTTCTCACCTTCAAACTTAAGTTCTCTCCTGAGTAGATGCACATGACTCCTAGCCTGACCTTGAGCACTTTTGTGTGCTTTCATTGATATGTTTTAAGCTTTAATTCATATCTCTTTGTACCTTCTCTGTCTTTCGCCCAGTTGCTATTGGGGATAGCATGACTCATCCTCAGCTAGAAAAAGCCATTCAGAAGAGAACCTGCATGTCCTACATACAGACCATCATAGCAGTTTAGCACATCCTTTCTTTGTCATTTGGGACACGTGTTCTACACTTCTAGAATATATTCTACAATTTTCCCTCCTCTTCACTCCTTAGCCAAGTGCCTTCTGAAAATTGTATGATGGAATGCCTTCTTCTTTATTTTTATTTGTGAAATGGTTTTGCCACTGACCCATTTGACTTTCAAATGTCTACTTCTTCATAAAATCTGGCCTTTGAGTCCTTGAGGCCTCAAGATTTGAGTGCACTTCTTTTCCAGGCCAAGCCAAGAAATTAACAGTGACCCAAATTTTCATATGAATTTCCTGTGATACCCCCCATAAACTGGTATTCTGCACTGATGCACACCAAACACACTACATTTTAATCTACTGTGAAAGTTTATTGTTGGAATACCAGCTTCTGAGCCCCAAATGAGGAGGAAATGGGAGTAGGACACCTCCAAGAGGATAGGCTATGATGGAGCTGCCACCTGGCATGAGCATAGGTGCCACATTGGCAGATCTGAGAGACAGGTGAGATCTAGTGTCTGTATGGAATGTCACATGGGCAGTAGGATTTGCTCAGCGAATCGCGATGTGGGTAAGGCTGCATGGAGGGCCCAGCTAGAGGGCTAGGTAGCCTGGAAGAGGGCCAAAACGAGAGCCCAGCAAAGGGGCTCATTGGATGGATTATGGGGACTTTTAGAAGCAAGACCCTTGTTGGCCAAATTGACTATAACAAACATCAGCGGTATCCTCCAAGCAAGAAGGCAAATGTGGGGGAAAGGTGAGGGATGAGAAATGAGGACTGAAGGACATGATTGGGACAGAAGTTGGGAAGAGATGCTGGAGTTATCCACCAAGGACGACGCCAAGTTGCAAAAGCTACTACCGGTGTTGTAGTAGCTGCCATCACTGAAGAGTACTCTTTGGAGTTTTACTGGCCTCAGATGAAGCTCTCTCTTCCTTGCCTTTTTCCTCACTTGTTCTCCAGTTTGCACTTCTTCCTCCCCTTTCGAGTTGCAATTGGTCCCACCACACATAGCTTGTTGGTCCAAGTCAACGAGAGCTTCGATAAAGATGGTAGCTCGAGTGACTACTCTGATGGACTCATGTTGTGCTCAAAATTGTCTGAACTGCTCGATCGAATAACACCCACTCTTTGCTCCTCAACACAAAAAGAGTCTCACTGTCATTGCCATAAAATGTATGAGAAGGGGTCCAATCTCTTCCGAAGATATTAACAGAGACCAACTTCCATTTGTGCGAGGTGCAAGAGATCTGTGGAACTTACGACTACATCTATTGATGTGACACTACATGCAGCTTCATATGATTGTGGCCTATGCTCTTGCTTGCGAGAACAAGGAGGATGATGACACCAAGGGCATACTCTTTCCTCCTAGTCCTCTTGCACATTGATTAGCTTGGACCTAGTAGCTCCTTTGTGGGCTCTATTATCATGGTGATCTAGGACCACTTGTTTCCGAATCCTTTGTGTCCCAAATCACTCTTAGGTTCCTCTTCATCAAGACCTATGTTGGTCATCGGGGGGTGTGTGTGTAAGTGAGTGTATATATACAAATCTATCTCTCTACAAACACCCCTCCTCCCCTACACCCCCCTCCTCTCTCTCTCTCTCTCTCTCTCTCTCTCTCTCTCTGTGTGTTGGTCCTCCTCTCGTCCTTTGAGGCTATCTCAGATTACTGTGCCTGCATTATACACAATCCTTTAGCCTCAACCCTGGGTTTCAGAAAGGGGTAATTCTCTTTGGCAAATGCATCGGCCAACTAACTGGTGGAGGAAAAGACTGCAACAACTTTGGGCATACAAGGTTCCACTTCGGCAATAGGCTTTTTTATGGCGAGAGCTTTTGGGAATTTTTCCATTTGGGAAGATATGCAAAGGTATCCATGGAGGCAGTATGCTTTTCTTTGTGGTGACTTCAACAATGCTCCTCAACTAAGGGATAATACATCTGGCCATACACATATGTTGGCCTCTGAGAGGTAGAGCTGGTCTAAATTGTTGCTTGAGTTCAATTTTGTTGATCTTTGGACAGCATCTTAGGTTTACTTTCCAACACAATGCGCAATCTACATATAAAGCTAGACTGGACAGGTGGTACAGAGTTGATCCTCAGCACTTTTACTACTACCTTGTCAGTTGATTATGCTTTTGTGCATTCTGATCATGCACCTCTATGTTTGAGGATTTCTCTGCATGACATGCCGGATGATCGGCTTCCAAACAAAAGGCTCCTCATGGTTAACAATAGTTATTTGGATCATGTTCATTTTAAGGCCATGGTGTATGATGCATGTCACCCTCTTTCACCTCAGAGTTTTATTGATATTGATTATGCCTGGGATGCATTTGTTGCTCGTATGCAATCAGTTATTCGGGATTATGGCAAAAATTATCTCAAAACATTAAGGGATATGGTTGCTTGGGTAAAATCTACCTGTCAGTCTTTGACGAAACTCAATCATTTTCGGTCTCTGTCTCTTGAAGAAAGCACATCTTTATGCCAAGCTAGACATTGTTTGCAAAGTAATGAACATAGAAAAATTGCCAAATGGGAGACAGGAGTTCGTTAGCGAGCTTTCTTGGATAAAGGTTGCTCATTGAAGGGTTTTTTAAAAAGCTTACATCATAAGCGACGAGCTACCAATATTTGCCGTACTCTGCTTTTTAATGGACATTGGACTTACTCTCGAGCTCAACTTGCTGCAGCTTGTGTTCATCATTTTTCCAAGCAGTTTGGATAGGCTGATCCTTTCTCCGACAGTATTGGCAGCCCGGACTCAATTACTGCAGCATGTTTTCCCTATTGTTTCTCATGCACAAGCTCTTGAGCTTGAATGCCCCTTCACCAAAACAGAATTGACCACTGCTGTCCGAACATGTGGTAAATGGAAATCTCCGGGATGGGATGGCCTTACAGTGGAATTTTTTCTTGCATACTGGGATCTTCTCAAGCCCATTTTGCTGCGTATGATCAACCATGCTTGGGAACAGCAACATATGCCAATTTCTTGGAAAAAAGGGCTAATAAAGCTTCTTCCTAAAAAGCAGATTTGTGAATCATTGGCTGATTGGAGACCCATTACTCTTATGCCAGTCATTTATAAAATCATCACCAAAATGGTGGTTGATCGTATTAAAGGATACTTGCATGATGGTTTACACCCTGCACAATATGGTTTTGTTCCTCGCAGGCATATCACTGATAATATCGCAAATGCTTATGTTGGAATTAAGTATGCCAAATATACAGAGCAAGATGTTCTTTTACTGCAAGTTGATATTGCCAAGGCTTTTGATACTGTTCAATGGGACTTCATCTCTCAGACAATTCATGCTTTGGGATTTGGACAGAAATTGCAGCATATCATATACTGGCTTTATAGTGACAATCAAGCTGCTTGTATTCTTTCTGGGGATATCTCTGAAGCATGGAATCTTCGTTGCTCCGTGTGTCAAGGCTGTCCACTTAGTGCGCTCCTGTATGCTATAGCCACGCACCCCATGCTTCAGTATATGGATCATCTCGTAGCTATGGATAAGCTACATGGTTTGGAAATTCATGACAGTAAACCATTGCTTGCTCAAGCTTATGTAGATGATTCTTTTTTCACTCCCCGCAATACAAAGCAGGATCTTTCTCAGCTGATACAAGCTCTTTCTTTATATGGTTTAGCTATTGGGATTCATGTAAATTTTCAAAAATCAAAATTGTTGCCTTTGCATTCCAAGGAATGGCACTCTCTTTTATGGCATGGAGAAATCATCCCACCAACTCAATTGGTTCGTCATCTTGGCTATCCTTTGAGTTGGACACTTTCTCCTCGTCAACAATCTGATTAGATTCTCGCAGCTCTCAAGAAAAAGCTGGAGTACTGAAAATTGGCAACTTGACCTCTGCATGTTCGTCTTCGAATTGTGCAATCTATTCTAATGGCGTATATTCAATTCTACTTGCCTCTTATTATGTTCAGCAAGGCTGATCTTGCCTCTTTTATGTCTGAGGTGCTGAAAATCTTCTAGTGTTCTCGCCATGGTAAAAAAAGCTTACGTTTGCTTCCGGTACAGCAGCTTTGTTCTCCAAAGATGCATGGAGGTCTTAATATCCATCTGCACATTCTTGCCCATAAGGGAAAACTCATGCTGCAGTTTTTGCAAGGTTCTCAACCATGGGCTGCCATGATTCGTCATTTACTCTTGCATGTTGAATCTCCAGCTTTTGGTCATTGGTAGCTTTCCTAGTGGGAGTTTCTTTTTGGTTCTGTGACAGGCAAAATGCCCGGCTGTCCTTTGGTTTCCCATTTGTTGATGGATTGGAAACATATCCTTTCCCACTTGGATTGGCATGGCAGTGATTCCTTGCAAGGCAACTCTTTCAGAGCTGAAAGTATACATTGGTCTAGAGTGTTCGCCCTTCCTTTGGCTTTGCAAGAGCCTCAACGTTCGTATTTTCTGAGTCTCAAGGGGATTCGTTCGGTTCACGATGTTGTTGATGATGCTGGAATTCTCCTTACTTTTCCTTTGGCCGCTACCAAATTTGACCTTGGAATGCATAATCGTCCACTTTGGCATAAGATTACTTTGATTCTCCAGCCTTTTCAGCCGGTTCCTCCATTGCATCTATAGGATCGTCTTCAAGATTAGACACTTTCTTTTGTGGGTTTGTCATACCGTCCTCTGCAATTTGCACATATTACTGTCTCTTCTCTTTATAAAGTTCTACTTCCTCCGCCATTTATCTCGCAAAAGGCAAATCAGCTTTGGCATCTTTATCGTCCTGTGAAATGTTGGCGGAAACGTTTGAGATAGGTTTGGCATTCTAAGATTCCTCTCAGTCAGCAGGTTTTCTTGTGGACAGCTTTGTTGGGTGTTCTTTCTCATGCCCTTGGCACGACGACATATTGCTTCCTCTATTTGTCACAGATGTCTGGCTCCGAGAGAGACTGTGCCTCATCTCTTTTGGCTTTGTCCTTCCTCTCGTGCTTTCTTGGACTTTGGGCAGATTTTGAGAGCTTGGTTTCCTCAGATTGCTTTTGGCAAGTTCTTCTAGCTTTTTAGTGTACATCAAACCAGACAGGAGTTTGATTTCTTTTTTTGTTTGGGTTCGGTACTGGGCACTATGGACTCTCTGGAAGGATTGTAATCATAGGGTCTTTGGTGATCCTGTTTTTTCCACTTTCTCTTTCTTCAGACACTCTTTGCAGCAATCGCTTTTAAATTGCTTGCAATCTCATGTCTTTGATCATGATGTATATTTGTCCTATAGTGAGATTTTCTCTTGATGTATTATAGCTCTCCCTTTCTGGGATAGTTTCTTTGTAATATAATGACTCAAAGATTCCACAAAAATGTGTGTGTGTGTGAGAGAGAGAGAGAGAGAGAGAGAGTGTGTGTGTGTGTGTGTGAGCGTGGAGCGTGAGGACGAGGAGAAGCACTCAGCTATGGTCTGTCTGCAGTAGCATGTCATCCTAGGATTTTTGGCGCCTTTGGAAGCCCTCTCTAGGTCTCATATTAGCTAGCGACTGCCCTGCTCTGCCCATTTCAAGTTTTTGCGCCCGCTCCGGCTCTGCATTCATTGACGCCATCTGCGGGTTATTAGAAACATGGTGAAAGGGGGGGGGGGGAGAGAGAGAGAGAGAGAGAGAGAGAGAGAGAGAGAGAGAGACTAGGGAGAGAAGAAGTGGTACACAAATGTAGAAACCATGAAGGCTTTCATTCATCCATCTAGTATGACAAGACAAGTGAAGTACAAGCCTTATGTAAGCTACTCACTCACACTCTCGCACCTAGTGCATATGGGATCAGTCCCATGATGACACGTGGCACTCACACAAGACTCACACACATAAACTAGTACTAGATCACCTAGTACTACACACTAACACACTCTTTGACTGTGATATCTCTTCTAACACCCCCCTTCAGAGCAAAGAGGTGTAAGACCCAACACACAAGAGCAGACCGATCCCCCCTCCACCACAATACTGCAAAGAGCAAGTCCAACTATTCAACACCTCCCGTGTGATAGTGACTTCTCAGTCACTTACTCATCATCCCCACTTACTCTGAACTGGGTGTTCAATACCATCAACCAAAGTAAAACACAATACAATCATTTTTTAGGGACAACCCAGGGCAGAGGACCTCTTATTGACTATTCAAACATTCATTTTAGAGGGACAACTCAAGGCTGGCTACCGCACGAGTGTGCACATCCTGATGCGAAGAGGTATATCGGTGAAGAACCAAGTGAGGATGCCCTCGAATGATGTGTCAATGAAGTCCATAGGAGCAGCTACCAGGGGAGATCATGTCATGACTCTCAATGTGTTGATCGAAGAGGTACCGAATGCAAAGAAGATCTTCAAATTTGAGCAATTATGCCCGAAGGAGACAAAATGCCCAAATGAATGTACAAGATAGTAATGAAATTACATGAATTTTGAGAAATCCCCAAATGTCTACATGCAGGAGACTTCAATACAGCTCAGGGGATGCAAACAACAGAAATGCCCTAATTTTGAAAATTAGGGTTTAGCAAAAAAATTAGGGTTTGGAAAAATTTGGGCTTTTCAAATTTTCTTGCAGGAGAGTGTTCTTGTAAGACTCAGGAGCCCTCAAATCATAAAAGCCCTAAAAATTTTGGAAGATCTGAGAAGATATTGCAAATTTTGACTTTTAGGGTTTCGGGGCGAGATCCGAAATCTGCATGGAGCAAGTCATGGACTAGAGAAGAGGCGAACTCAGCACCTCCAAAACACGAACTATATGGGCAAGTTGTACGACGGGCAAATCAGAGGGCTGGTCATACAATCGTACGGCAGATCCGTACGGTGGTGCAGCAATATTTCGTCCGTGCAGGGTACAGTACAGATGTACGGCGAATTAATGACAACAGATCTGTACGGTGGCACAACAGAAACGAGGTGGTAGCGCAGGACTGGTATGGCACTGTACGAACAATCGGACAGGAGCATTGACAACTGGTACAGATCGTACAGTTGTACGACGGAGCGTACAATCAATCGTATGTTAGTTTGTACGATTGTACGACTAATCGTACGTCTGTACGGCTGCTTATGGCGAGGCTTCCAGGCTGATGTTTGCAGCTGATGGCGAAGCTTCCGAGCTGATGGAGACTCTAGGTGGCAGGTAGGGGTGCAAACTTCAAAGGGCCGATGAAATAGGGTTAGGGAAAGGGTGACGTGGCAGCTATGGAAGGTGGCTCTGATACCATGTTAGAAACATGGTGAAAGGGGGGAGAGAGAGAGAGAGAGAGAGAGGCTAGTGAGAGAACAAGTGGTACACAAATATAGAAACCATGAAGGCTTTCATTCATCCATCTAGTAAGACAAGACAAGTGTACACACTCACACTCTAGCACCTAGTGCATATGGGATAAGTCCCATGATGACACGTGGCACTCAAACAAGACTCACACACATAAACTAGTACTAGATCACCTAGTACTACACACTAACACACTCTTTGACTATGATATCTCAACACATGTCTTCCTTCTTCTGTACTTGTACGGAACTATTCCGTACAATTCTGTACTTTCCGTAGGGCATGTGCGGTACTTGTTGACACATTTGTTGTTGTTGGTCGTCTGTCACATCTCCTCTTTCGGCGTTGGCTGTTGGTCGTTTGTTCTATTTGCTACCCTGTCCTTCCTTTGGTCGTCTGTTGTTTGCCTTTCTTTGTTCACTTAGATCTTCCTTGCTTTCTTCTAACGTCGTACAGCTCCTCTATCTGTCCTTTAGTTTATGCTTTATTTTGCCTTCATTATTCATAAGCCCGTCATCTTCTTCTCTTTCCCGTGTACTTATTTCATCTCATCATCATGGCTTCAATGAAGATTTATTCTCACAAGAAACAAAAGTAGGATTCGGGTCAAGATGACCCTGTGCATGCTTCTTATGAGGCACAGCTGGTTTTTGATGTTATGCATGAGGGTTTTGAAGATACCCACAAGGATTCGGAAAGATTCTACACCCACAGTTGGGATTATGGTGGAGGTTGATGATATTGTTGATCCCCTGCGGAATATAAGAAGCATGCTGTCATCATCTTTCTCCCAGGTCGTATGCCGGTTGCAGCAAATGTCAGGAATTGGTTAACCAGAACACTGGGAGGTTATTTTGTTCGCAAAGTGCATTATACAGCTAGGGGATTTTTTGAGGTCATTATGGTTGATGAGCAGCATAAACAGATGCTTCTTGAACATTCTCCGCTTTTTTATGGGCAGCAGATGGTTCATGTTTTGCCATGGTCACCCACCCGAGATTATCAAGCACTGATTCGCCATCGTTGGTTTGCCCACCTAGGCCAAATGGAAACTCAAATAGATTTTGCATTCTCTAGGATACTGATAATCCCACCCTTGACTCCTATTCTATTACAGTGAATCATGTGGCAATGGGAAGTGCATTTTATAAGCTCAAATGGGGGTTATTTGCAGGTCTCTTCTTTGAATGTAAAAAGTTTGGACACATGGCCTCTCAATGCCCTTTGGTTTTACACAAAATGCCTCCGGATGCTATGCCAGCTCAAATGCAGCAAAAGGATACGGGGGGTTCATCAATGGCTGAAAATAAGTCCAATAGGCCTGTCAGTGCAACCCAAGATAAGGGTAAAGCTCCCATTGCCTCCAATGGCAATGCTTCTCCTTTCATGCCTTCGACATCTCAATCCAAAGTAAAGGAGAAAACATTGCAAGAAGCTTGGAAAAACAGTGATAGAACGAAGACCTCTTCCTTCACGTACTTGGAATGGTTTGTCATCGAGTGGGAATACACCACAAGAAAATTCAGGGATTGGAATTACTTGGGCTGCAGTGATAGTAAGTCGAACTCTCTTTCCTGAGGAGGAAGTGGTTGCTCTTTTATCTTCTCCACAGACATTAGTTTCATCTCAGGGTCGGGGGCCGGATCTTGAGATTGAAATGCAAACTTAATCTTTTTGGTTCTTACATGTAAATACTTTGCAAATATGCTGTCATATATAAAGTGTCTTACTCTCAATGTATAGGGTCTATGTGATCCCAGGAAATAGAAGCTTGTTTGGGGATATCTGCATCAATTGCAACCTGATATAGTTGCATTGCAAGGGCATAGTCAGCATATGTATGCTGGTCAACAAGGACATTTTTCTAGTTATGATATTTTTTATGCAGAAGAACATTCTTTTTCAGAGGTGGTTTTCATGGTGAAACATAAGTTACAGCCAGTGGTTGCTTTAAATGATAGTCAAGGTAGATGGATGATCATCCAATGTCTTATACAGGGGGAAGTTTTTGAATTTGCATCGATCTACTTTCGCAGCAGAGGTTTGATTTGAGCTGATATGCAAAGTTATCCCTGGAAACAACATGCCTTCATTCGTGGAGATTTTAACAATGCTCCTCAACCAGGTGACAATACTTCAGGTCACACTCACATGTTAGCTTCTGAGCTTTAGCATTGGTCTACTTTATTGCTCAGCTTCCTCTTATTGATCTGTGGAAAGAATCACAACCTATGATGCCTGGTTACACATTTGAACACAATGCTCAGTTAACTTATCGGACTTGGTTGGATCGATGGTATAGAGTTGATCCTCAGCACTATGATTTTCTCACTGTCACTTTATGGGTAGATTACACTTTCACACATTCTGATCATGCCCCTTTGTGGTTGAGGATTGGTCTCCATGAAATACCTGATGACAGGCTTGTGCACAGAAGATTGCGTATTGTCAACAATAGCTATTTGGAGCATGAAGCATGTAAGGCTCTGGTTAAAGATGCGGTTCAGCCACTATCTCAACACGCTACCATTGGCATTGATTTTGCTTGGGAAGCTTTTGTTACACGAATGCAGGCAGTCATTCGTAGTTATGGTAGAAGCTACGTGAAGACCTTGCGGGACAATGTTGCTCAAGCAAAATCGCAATGTCAGTCTTTGACAGAACTGAGTCCCTTCAGGAATCTTTCTTCTCAAGAAAATCAGATTTTATGTCCGGCACGATATTATTAGCAATGTAATGACATAGGAAAATTGCCAAATTGAAGACACATGCACAACAGAGAGCTTTTTGGATAAAGGCTGCTCCTCTAAAGCATTTTTTAAAGGGCTGCATTACAGAAGGTCTTCACAAAATATTTGCAGGGCTTTGTTATCGAATGGTGTTTGGACTTCTTCTAGGGCACAGCTTGTGTTTGACATTTTTCCTCTCAGTTTGGGAACAGATTTACCTTTGCAAGAGGTCATTTCAGCAGGGGAAACATTATTATAGCATGTCTCTCCAATTGTCTCACCGGCATAGGCCTTGGATTTGGAAGCCCCTTTCACTAAAAGAGAGTTAAGTGATGCTATTAAATCATGTGGTAGATGGAAATCTCTTGGCTGGGGTGGCTTAACGGTAGAATTTTTCTTGGCCTTTTGGGATCTGCTGAAAATGCATTTGCTAAAAATAATTAATACTGCTTGGCAAAATCAATATATGCCAAATTCTTGGAAGAAAGGGTTGGTCAAACTTCTTCCCAAGAGACCCATTTGTGAATCATTGGCTGATTGGAGGCCTATTACTTTGATGCCGGTAATAAACAAGATCATTACCAAAATAGTGGTTGATTGGATTAGGGAATACCTACATGATGGCCTGCATCCAACTCAGTATGGTTTTATTCCAAGGCGGCGTATTACTGATAATATTGCAAATGCTTATGTTGGGATTGAGTATGCCAAGTACACTAACCAGGATGTGCTCATTCTACAGGTGGATATTGCAAAGGCATTTGACACCATTCAATGGGATTTTATAGCTCAAACTATGCAAGCTTTGGGATTTGGTCAGAAATTGCAGCATGTTGTCTTCTGGCTTTATTAGGATAGCAAAGCTGCATGCATTTTGTCTGAGATTCATCAGAGCATTGGACACTTCGATGTTCAGTCCGGCAAGGCTGTGCTATTTTATATGCTATAGCCACGCATCCAATCCTTCGATATATTGATCATTTGGTGGCGACAGATATGTTACATGGGCTGGAAATTCCTGCTAGTCGCCCATTGGTTGCTCAGGCCTATGCAGATGATCCATTTTTCATGCCCAAAAACACTCCAAGGGATCTTTCTTCGCTTATGCATGCTCTCTCCTTGTATGGACTGGCTGCTAGCCTTCACATTAATTTTCAGAAATCCCATCTGCTTCCATTGCATTCTAAGGATTGGCAAAGACTACTCTGGCCAGGGGAAATTGTTCCACCCACTCAGTTGATTCGTCATCTTGGATATCCTCTGAGTTGGAGCATTACTCGTTGTCAACAAATCAATTGGGTTCTTGCTAAATTGAAGAAAAAATTCAAATATTGGAAGTTGGCTTCTTGGCCGTTGCATGTCCGTCTTCGCATTGTTCAGTCTATCTTGGTGGCTTATATTCAGTTTTATCTGCCATTGATTTTTCATGCCGTCTTCGCATTGTTCAGTCTATCTTGGTGGCTTATATTCAGTTTTATCTGCCATTGATTTTTTTCACTAAAGGGGATCTGTCTTCCTTTATGTCCACCATTATGGAAATTTTCTGGCGCTCAAAGCATGGCAAGAAGCTTGTGAATACTTCTAGTACAGAGATTATGCTCACCCAAATTGCATGGAGGGTTGAATATTCTTAATATTCATGTGCACATTTTAGCTCACAAAGGCAAAATGATGCTTCAGTTTCTTCAAGATGATCAGCCTTGGGCTGCTATGATGCGCTCCTTACTTGTTCACATCACCACTCCTGCTTTGATTTTTGGCAACCCACGCAGTGGGATTTTCTTTTCGGCTGCATTGAAGGCAACATCAAAGGTTGCCCTATGCTATGATGCACTCCTTACTTGTTCACATCACCACTCCTGCTTTGGTTTTTGGCATCCCACGCAGTGGGATTTTCTTTTGGGCTGCATTGAAGGCAACATCAAAGGTTGCCCTATGGTTTCTCAGATGTTTCTAGATTGAAAGCATATTCTTTCACACTTGGAATGGAATGGAAGAGACTCTTTACAGGGTAACTCTTTGTGAGCTGAGAGCATCCATTGGTCGCGGGTTTTTTCTCCTCCTTTGGCTCTGCAGGAGCCCCAGCGCTCTTATTTTCTTAATACAAAAGGGATTTCCAATGTTGTTGATGTTCGTAAGGATGATGGCACTCTTTTATCTTTTCCTTTGGCTACTGCAAAATATGGTTTGGGATTGCACTATCGTCCGGTATGGCAAGTCATTTCTCGAATGCTTCAGCCCTTTCACCCGGTACCACCTCTAGAACTTCAAGACAGGCTTCAAGATTGGACTCTTCTTCCTTTATACTTGTCCATTCGTCCTTTGAAGCTGTCACATATAATAGTGTTCTTTATATAAAGTTATGTTATCACCATAGTTGCATCCATACGCGTATGGATGGCCATCCGTACGTACGGCCTTCTTTTTTTCTTTTTTTCTTTTTTTTTTTGGTGTGTAGTTTGGTTTTTGTGGGAGGGGGAGGATCGATTTTGTGCCTGGCCAAAACCTTGGAAAACACATTTTTAAGCACTATTCTATATATCTACATAGATAAAACCCACATGTTAGTGCATTTTGTGGTGTATATCATATACTGAATGATATAGAAAGTATGAAAAAAAGAGAGAGACAAAAACCGCCTCCCCCTTCAAGAGACTCTAGGCACCTGACCTTAGGAGTAGTCCCATATAGACCCCTGCCTTCTGGGCATGTAGAGACTATGGCTGGAATTTGATTTGTTCTTTCCTTGGGTTCGTTACTGGGCACTCTGGACTCGCTGGAAAGCTAGAAACCACAGTCTTTGGTGATCCAGTTTTCTCAACTTTGTTTTTTTCCGTCGTTCTTTGCAGCAATCGCTCTTAGATTGTTTGCAAATTCACTGCATAGATCAGGATCTATATTTGTCCTATATGGACATTTTCGCTTGATGTAATATTTCAGCTTGCTAGTTTTTTTCCTGGTTAGCTATCTTGTAATATAAAGCATTCAGAGTTTTCACTAAAAGACCACTAAAATGGGCTTCCCTACCCAAGGCTGATGCCTATGACAAGAATATATATATATATATATATAGAGAGAGAGAGAGAGATACCTTTATAATATCAAGGTTGACAAGGCTTTGCCATTGAACTTTTGGAAGCAACGATAGTGTCACCAGATGGGGCATTATCTGACTGTTCTTACTATGAAGTTGCTCCTCATGCAGCACCAATGTTGATTGTTCGTTCTCTCCGTTTACTAATTCCATGCTTATAAGATTTGGAGCATCACCATCTTCAAAGTCTGTCTTCTCTGCTGGAGACACTGTTGGTAGCGACACTTCCACCACATCTTTCCCACTTCCAATTATTTGAGACTCAAAAAACACTCCACCATAAATTTGTCTATTGGCCCTGCACCCAACAGGGGTCCAAAATTTCATTACATATTTCCAACTTCTTCATAATAACAATTCAAAATTAAAAAATCAACGAGATGACTAGCCCACTCTCCAGGACTTTAACTCACTTAAATGACAGCTGAAAGCAAACGATACATGAGACAAATTAAGCATTTATGTGCACCAATGCCAGAAAATATGTACGCTACTTGTGAGTTGCAAAAGGACATAAAGTGCAAACACACATATTCAGCTGCAAAGAGATCCCTTCTTTGAAGCTGTAAAACAGAAAACAATATTTAGTTCAGGTACACACCATAAGTAAATGCCATTATGCCCAACATGAGTGGTTGCTAACATATCCATGCTTGGTGATAAGGAAAGAGACGTCACAGCATCTTTTACATGCATTGCATCCAATTGCTTGGCAGAAATCACATCCCAAACGCGCACCGTTCCATCCATGGAAGCAGACAAAATCCATTTTCCATCTTCACTGAAGCACAGATCTGTTATGCGGTCATTATGTCCTTCAAAATGGCGGACCATCCTTGCTGCTACAATGTCATAGACACGGACTACCATGTCATCTGAAGCAGTTGCAAGAAGTCCTGTGATAAAACAGTTCATTAGAAAGTAAATTTCTGATTAGAGAACAAAATCACACCTCGCCTCTCCCAAATTCAGGAGTAGAAACACTAACAAAACGAATTCTCAGCTTAGTGTGTCTTAAAGAACAGTTCGCTTTTATAATAGATTCCTATGTGCGTGCATGCGCATGTGTGTACAAATATTCCTATGCAGATACATACATATGTATGTAGACATTGGATTGAGCCTGTCCTGAGGCTTAATATGATGAACACAACAAACATATGCAGTCTTCACAACTGCATTGCAAAGATTTAAAGTGAAACTAGGTGGTCAAGCCTAGTAGCCCAGAGCACATATACTGTAAAAAAGTCCTTGCAAACCTATTACAACCACAGCTATTGTAAACAGACCTTTTCAATTCTTTAACTAATGCCTTATGTAATATGTATTTTATTTACACATGCATATATACATACACACAAACAAACATACCACATCCACAGTATACACATCCATACATATGTGTGCATACATACATACATACATACATACATACATACATACATACATACATACATACATATATATATATATATATATATATATATATATATATATATATATATATATATAGAGAGAGAGAGAGAGAGGTCGGAAGGCCTCGCAGGCCTCTGAGACAAAGTACAACCAAAATAGTATCTCACATAAGCCACCATGGGCTGACACAGGGCTCGCTAGGCTCTCACTAAGAAACTCAAAAGAACTAGCTAGACCTCAAAACTCAAAAATGTTGAGAGAGAGTAGGAGATGTGATCAAATCAACAATGATTTTGGTGCCGTGGTAGTCTCTGATGGGATATGAGGATATCTCGCATCTGCCTCTACTGGGTCGCCCCTCGTTGTGGTGGGAGGTGTGGCATCCATGATCTCTGTATCTAGTGGGCCATCTCAAGAGTGATACCCAGACTCTGACAGTCCCCTCTGAGTAGAGCCTAGATGAGTCAGACCTCCATTGTGCATGCTTTGGTCTCTCTTTGCCCTGTGTGTGTCTCTATGGCTCTTGCTCCATAGCTCCTCATCGCCTCTTTCCACGATTCCGCTCTGCCCTCATATCAAATGGCTCCTCTTCCTCCACTCCACTATGTCCTAGTGCCGACTCGAACGTGTACAAGTCTATGACATGCCGCTATGTCTGATCTAGCCTAGTCTCCCATGTCATTATCACCTCCTACTAGCTACTCTGTCTCGATAGAGTCTCTTTGTGTCACCACATCTCAATAAAGTAGAGACCTATACAAGCCCGATCATGAAAGTAGACCAATCAAGGAAGTGGTCCAAACCCGTGTTCCTCCAAAGATATCTTCCATGAATCTCATAGTAGATTGGGCATGTACATGGAAAGTGCTCCTCTATCTTCACCTTCTCCAATGTGCATAGCCTACAAAGCTGTTGTCTCAATCCTCAACTGGTGGGATGAGACCCATAGCTGCCCAATGGCAATCCCTAATGAATGTGAACCTCGTCTGTCCTCCACGTACTCAAGTTTTATAATCACTCCATCCTTGGATACTCTCAAGATGTGATTATAAAAGAATTGGACCTTGGTGGGGAACTCATAGTTTCCCCCCCTAAGTTTGTGGTGTATAGAGCTAGAGTAGATCAAGTCCTATAGTACGGTTGATCTCATCTCGTGGGATATGAGAGAGCAAGCTATCCAAACTACAATGAGAAGTATGGAGTCGATCTATCTGAATACTATGACTAGCAAACCATTGAATATAGTGCATTCCAAGCAACTTTACACAATGGGATTACCCAAGCAGCTAAGTAGCCCACCCAAGCCCATGGCATTTTTTGAAGCTGAGCCTCTTCCCCTAGCCATGGAAGTCCTCTTGCCTAAAATGCTGCCGATTTTCAAGCTCCCACTCCAAGCCATCCCAGCTCACAAAAGCCTCTAAGTCCGGCACAACAAAGCTTCCTACGGCACCCACCTACACCACATTGTCCCTAATTGAGGGACTACAACCTCCACATGAGTCATTCATTACTCTTACCTTCCGACGATAGTCAGCCTATACAGCAAGATGGCCCAAGCCTCCAACGACAAGCAAAAGGCTATGGCTCAAACAAAGCGAACAAAGTACAAGACCCAGCGTGGCAAGCTGTCCAAGCACACATCACGGCACTCTTGAAGCCTATGAAGCTAATATTGCTCGACTATTTCCCAAGCTGCTTCGATAGCTAGAGAAATTACTAGCCATAACTCTAATAAAGTCTCGATCCATGTGGATCTCTTTACTTAGCATGCCCGAGGGTCATGCTCAATAAAAGCGTGCCCAACTCCGATTCATGCAAATAGGCATCATACATCCGGATGTTGTCCACGTGATCAAGTAGCGGAAGAAAGAGTGGTACATCTACTCGCACACATAGTTGTCTGAGCACTGCTAGCACACCTCTGCAATATAACAATAACATTCCCTTTATGAATCTTTTGTATTTTGACCATTTCTTCCGAATTCCTTGCATGTGCTAACATCTTTAAGCATCTTCACATGCCCATGCACCGTGTTGCAGCACGAACTAATCACTAAGTTGACATTTGCTTCCTTTCTAAGAGTAGCACATAGATCTCGGTCTACACCCACGCATAGGCACGTATAGAACCACAATGGAAGGAAATTTTCGGCAACATTAGGACACTCAACATTCTTAGGGTTTTAGAGGACTATCGGCACTCTCAAATAGACACTCAGCATTCTTAGGGTTTTAGAGGACTATCGGCACTCTCAAATAAACTTTCTTACCTTCTTCAAACTCCACTTTGCATCTACAGCCAATTAATTAACTATCACCCGCAAACAGGCATGACTTCTTTGTGTTCTTGGTAATCAATAATAAAGTGAATAAGGATACTTTCCCATCTGCCAGCAGACAGAATCTCTAACTGATGTAGCAAACTACCAAACTTAAGATGTTCTTCCTTATTGGCACTTCTGGTACTTAACAACCTATTCTTAGACGTCCTTATCCATACTAGGCCAAAAGGCCTGTCTTTTCAAAAGAGAGTAAGCCTTCTAAATGCCACACTCAGAGTATCATGATACTCATATAAAAATTAGCCTAGTGTCTTTGTTATCTGAGATAGAAATTCGACTCTTATAGAGTAGGTATCCATCCACTATGGCATATTTTTTTTATTTTTGTGCTTGCTCAACACCAACTATAGGTGCTTGACCAACAAGGGGCACAATTGCTTCATTTTGAAAAGCATTACTATTTTCACCAACATTTGGTGCAGATACATCAATGCCAACTATCGGCGTTGAAACTATAGGATGTTCATAAACACCCACAGCTCTAGCAATTGCATTAGTATCAGGTATGAAACGTCTATTAGAATTAACTATTTTAAAAATGGAACATTTGCTATGAACTATTTAATAAGCTGAAAAGTTCTCTCAGTCCAAGTAAAGGTACTTCTCTTTTCCAACCTTAGAATATTCTTGACATGATAGAAACCTGAAAGACCAAGAAATATTTAAAGTTCTTCTATATACCTTTGTAAGACTAGAATATACCCAATCATACAAATTTAGATTTTCTGTGGTTCCAAAGTCCAAAGTTCTACAAAGACAATAAAAGAGAAAACGAAAGGGAACGCAGGGGGCGGGGGGGGGAAGAGAGGCTTTTATAAAAAAAAGAAAAACAAAAGATATATTTGACAAGCAAAGTAACAATTATGTCGTCATCAGTGTCTGAGCATAAGCAGCTATACTGAGTTTCTAAAGACTCACGGAGTCTCTTGGACAAACCGAGTGCTTACTAAAATACATCAAATAAACAAAACAGAAAGAAAACAAGAAATAAAGACGAAAGGAAGAAGGTGACTAAGCAAAAACAAATAAATCAAAAAACAGGAATAAATCTCTCTCTCTCTCTCTCTCTCTCTCTCTCTCTCTCTCTCTCTCATTTTCTGCATTTTGCATTGGTGTGGATGCTCGTTTAGTAGCTCCACCACCACAGCTCGTTTCCAAGATTTTCACAATCTCATAGACCCATTGGTCTTTCGAAGACTTTAATAAATGTTCTCTCTCTCTCTCTCTCTCTCTCTCTCTCTCTCTCAGGAACGAAAGAAATAATTTACAGAATTAATTAATTATTTAAAACATAAGAGACTAAATGAACCTCTTACACTTATGTATCGCTTCCTACAAAGATGCGAAATTGCATTCCCAACTTAGAAAGCACATGCATACTCAATCAAACTCTCTTTTGAAACTAAAAGAAAAACGGGCTATTCAGCTCCCCACTTTTGGTTTTCAGCTTATGTTCAATCATTCTAAACATGCCTAAGGCTGATACACCATAGATAAAATACTTCATATCTAAGATTGGGCGTATTTTTTTCATTATTTTCCTTGGATTATACCTCTTGTGTATTAGTAAAGTGATCAAATTACTACATTGAGTGATAAAAGACTCCTTAGATGTACAAAGGAGGAAAATCTATGGAATTGGGAAGAAATGACTCCATATTTGGCCAAATCAGAAATGTTTGAGTCAATGTGAGGCATTTTTATAATGTGTAAACCACCATATTCAAGTTGTTAAAGTTTATCATATATATCAACCTCTAATCCGACGGTAGATTGAGAAAATCTAAGATCTAAGAAAACACAAGAATCCCCTCTTGAACTGCAATTCAGTTCACAAGTGTCACGATATCCCTTTCAAGAAGATAATATGAACTAGATACTTCACTTTGGTACAAAAGAAGTCTCAAGTCTCACTTAGATTGTTTGTGGCATACAACTTACATTACTTAAGCAACTCAAAAACTACCTTCAAGTGCTCCAAATTATCGTGCTTAGTCTTACTGAAGATAAGAATATAATTCAAAAAGACAACTACAAATTTCCTTCGGTAGGGTCTAAGCACATTGTTCATCAAAGTCATGAACGTAGCAAGTAACCCAAAAGGAATTACTCAAAACTGAAAATGACTTTCTAGGGTTCTAAAAACAATTTTGGCTGCATCATCAAGATGAATCCTTACTTGATGGTATCCAAAACGTATCAATTTTACTTAGCTCCTTGCAACTTATCAAAGAGCTCATCAATGCAAGGCATAGGATACTTATTTAGGTGTCACCTTATTAAGGGCACCATATTCTATGCATATATGACCAAGTGCAGTCACTGACAACTTTTGTTGCCAAGCCTAAAATCATAAGAAACAGAAAAATAACTTACCACTTCCACGATGAAAGTCCATCTTGATCAGGGGTGAGCCAATAGACCAACTAGATCGCAACTTGCCTTCTTTAAAGTTCCACACCTGCAAATGGAAAAGGGTGCAATCAGCTTATTGACATTACAGAAATGTCACCCGTGCTAGCAATATCCCAGACCTTTTGCTCTGAAACTACATTTTCAACTTTTCTCTGCAACTCTCAAATTGTGAGCATCCAGGTCAAAATAAAGATGGAACCATGATTGCAAATACCACAATTCAAAGTAGCATCTGCAGTTTTTACCATTCTAATGCTTCTATGTCTTAAAAAAAGAACCAATGGTTAAAATACTAGCTGATACGTCCTTGTTTTATTAGGAATGACGTAAAATTCCAAGAAAACATGGCCAAAAACTTTTCAAAAGACAAAGTCCCACCATTAGACAACTTAAATTTCAAGAAATAAATATCAACGAGAGGGGGCATACACATCCTGACCTTGAGATTTCAGAACAAATCACCATACCTTCACATAGCAATCATAACTCCCACTTATTAAATAAGTGTTTGTTGCATCACAAGCAAGACCAAGAACTGCTCCATCATGAGCTTTGGAATGGCTCAGAGCAACATCATGGTAAATCTGTCGGCTCAACCCTGATTGAATATTGAACCGTTCCACGCAGCCTGATTCAGTCCCAAGCAATGCAAAGTTCCCACAGGTGCTTATTGCACAAGCCTGGGAAATCAAAGTTTCAGACCCTTAGGTATCAAAGAGCACACTATAATTCAATCATTTGCAACCCCATTACAAAAGGTTACCTTCACAGGCCCTGCATCTTCAAGTGTTGGCTTCAGAACATGTTCGCCAATCACAAAGTTTTGGAGACGCCATGAATATGCTGCATTATCATCCATGTGGCATGTGACCACATTGCACCAATCTCGCTCACGGATATCAGCTGGCACAATAAAACACCATTTTAGCTCATACTATATGAAAGAGAATCCAAACATCTGAATGGATCTCAGAGATTTGACAATATGAGGTGGTCCATATGTACAAAATATCAATTTAAGACAGCTACTCCAACAGCACAAAAGGAGACAATGTAAACATACCCGTCTATCTATTTGATCCCCTAATAACAAGATCTGGACATGCAAATTGTGATCATGACTGACTGAATGACTGAAAACCATAATTACCACCACATTTCTACGGAGAAAAATATAACGTCCAGAAGACCAGATTTTGAAGATCTCTGATTGATCCAGGTGTGGGGAAGAAAGAAAGACCGAGGGGGGGGACTAGGAGTAAATGTACAGAATTGTTTGAGCTATAAGGCATTTCAAAAGATACACAACGGATGTGCATCGCTAGCAAGATTGGAGCGACAGCATTTCCAGCTACACTTCAGGCAATAGACGTCAGAGGGCATAAGTTGTGATGCTCTCTCACATTATCTGAGGGAAGAGATGTACCCCACACGATATCATACTTGCAGAGTTTGCATCAAGACCTCTGCACACTAACACCTGTTTCTAGATCATCACATATCTTGATAGAGCTAAAAATATGATCCAACACACGCAAGAAGACCGAGATTACCATGGAGAGAGTTCTTTCATCATCTATGCAGCTTGCAGGTGAGGGGGATGAGCAGTATCAGTATGTGAGATTTACCAGCTGCTTTCACTAACATGGCATGTCTATTGACCACTCACCTTCGTACCAGTGTAGAGGGGAAGGAGCACAGAGAATAAGAAGGGAAAAAAAGATAATATGGAGTGACAGTGAACAGGGTGTGAAGGGGGGACAAAAAGAAGCTTGGGAGACTATTGATGATTATCCTTGAGCACATTTAGAGGTTTTCAAAAAGAGGAACATACAAGCAACAGAAGAGATAGGAGGGATCGACTCCAGACTTGCAGCTTCGTCGGTTAACATCTAAGCCAATCTGAAATCTCAATGTCATCTGCTGCAGCTAGGGAAAGACACAATTCAGTTTCTGGGGAATGCAGAGTCTGTAAACATTATTTATCGTCACTTTCCATTCTAAAACAGTACCAGAGAAGGAAGCTTTACTTTCGTAAAATTCCCTCTCGAGTAGCTTCTCCAACACAGCAATTCAGAGTTCAGCACAGCACTTTTGAGATAATACAAACCACTCATCAATATAATTGTGCCCACTTGTATGTTCAGAATAAATTAGTTGTATGGTTTATCTGTCTGAATGCTTGACTACAAAGCAACCGCGTACATTCTTTGAGAGTAATTAAATTCACGAAAAGGGAAACCAACAAACCTGCAGCAAAAGAAACGACCGGAGGTAGCTTCAATTCTTCCTCCTGTCAAAACATGTGATCTGTACTATTAGTGTTCTTCTTATTTGTAATTCCAAAAGGCATATATCTTTTGAGCAAGAATAAAATGTGCTCTATAACATGCACTTCACTGTTTTCATCCTACTTTATGCAAACTCCACATTATGGCATTTAATCATCATTGTACTTCAAAAATATGACTAAATATAAAATGAAAGAAGAGAGTCTTGGAGCCCCCCAGAGAGGAGGCAGGGAATAACAGCTTTATGCTGCAATCACAAGCATACCTTCATTTTCAGCTTTTTCGCTCGCCTTGACACATGTCCTTGCGAAAGTTCTTTGCTTTGCTGGTCCTGTAGAGGTACATAATCCCATTACACTAAAATGTAGGCATAAAAGTTTGTTCCTGCTAATTCTCTATAAGAGACAAAAAAGTCAGCATAAAGACTGTCCACTGACCTAGCTCTTTGTGATGAATTTCATTACAATGGAATGATACTTGTTGGCTGCGACTAGGGTCAATGTAGCCTTTCACGCATGTACCTTATTAATTCCTATACTCGGACTTCAAGTAAATCTATAGGCTTGAGCTGTTGGTGAGATTATTTATTACATCCACCAATGTCTCAAAGATGGTGGATAAGCAGGAGAAGCCAAGTGTGACTGCCAACTTAGCACTATGCTCTAATTCTATATGTATACATTTTACGAAGAAAATCAACGGTTCTTTTCATATTAGCTCCCTCGCAAAGACAGAAAGAAAGAAAGGCTTTTTAATGTCTGCAAAAGACCAAAAATACCTCTAAGAGAGAAAGAAAGAAAGAAAGATATATTAACGTCTACAAGAGGTCTCACAGGCTTACGAGATTACGCATAGCATTTGTTGATCTTATTGTCCATAGTTGCTGTAATTTCATGCTTCACTGATTTGAGCTGAGTGGTAACCATGTCCTGGACTTTGGCCACCAAATGTGGTCTAGGTGCTGCTTAATTGTGTATCTGCAATACTTCCTGCTTTCCATGTTGAAAACTTTCAATTCCAAAGAGGCAAGTCTAGCCTTAACCTCTCTGATCTCCTGCTATAAATAGCAGACTTGAACCATGAGCTTGCTTCTTTGCCTTTGATAATTCAAAGCATAGGGGGAGGGAGTCCGGGCGAAGGCGGTGATGGCTGCATAAGACAGTCTCTCTCCCTGAGTTGAGATGGCAAGAGCAAAGATTGATCGCTATTTCTTTCCATATTGGCTGAGCTACAAACAATTTCCCCCGGGTGTTCGTAACCCCCTGAGCAGGGCTAGGGAGTCAGCCCTAACTCAGGGTGGAAGAAAGGAGGGGGGCAAAAAACTATTCGAGATGCCCTGACCTGTCTGTTCTGCGACCCAGCTGGAGGCTCATGCGTATGACTCCCCCGAACTGAGCTGTTGTGCATAGAACTAAGGTTGAGGGTGGCTAAGGCGGCCCGACCTGCTACTTGCTGAGGTGTTGAGGCAAGGCTCAGGCCACTTAGGGCTATAAGGCAGGCTTGAGACGCAGGAGCTGCAAGCTGAGGCAGGAATTACATGTTGGAGCTACACGCTGAGGGAGAGACACGTGCGCGTGCACACACACACATAGAGATTGATTAACATCCTCGAAAGACCTCACGCCACACGGGCCTATGGGACAAAGTACATTAAAAAGGAAACCCATACAAGCCTCCATGCACTGAAGCAACGGGCGCGCTAGGGCCCTTGCTGAGTGCTATGCTAAGCTAACTCAAAAATCAAAAACTGAAAAACTGCAAGCTCAAAATCTGAAACCTGGTGCCGTGGTGCTCTCTGATGGGCTGCAAAGATATCCTGGATCTGTCTATCGAGCTGTCTCTCGCTATGGCAGAGGACGTGGTCTCCTCGACCTCTATATCCGATGTGCTATGTCAAGGGGCCCTCATCTCTGGCGGTCTCCTCTGAGGTTAGCTGAGATGGATCAAACCTGGATCGTGTGTGCTCTGGTCACTCGTATCGTGTGTGGTCTCTACGTCCCCCGATCGGTAGCGTCACATCGTCTCTCCCCGTTGATCCACACTGCCCCCATGTCAGCTAGCTCTTCCTCCTCCACCCCGCTATGTCTTGGAGCTGAATCGAATGCATAGAGTCCGTGACATGTTGCTGTACTCAGTCTATCCCAGCCTCCTACGGCACAACCTCCTCCTACTACTCTCTAATCTGATGCAATAAAGTCTCTCTGTGTCATCGCATCTCAATCAAAAAGACCCCAATGCAGACCTAGTCATGGAAGTGGATCAATCGTGAGAGTGGACAAAAGCCGTGACCCTCCTGAAAGAGGCAGTGGTATCGTCCGCGGATCTCATGGTAGGCTGGGCAAACACATAAGAAATGCTTCTTTGTCTCAACCTCCCCAAGTGTGCATAACCTGCAAATCCATTGCTCTCTAGGTATGCATGCATCTCTCCCTACCTTGATCCTCAACTAATGGGACGAGACCCGCATCTGTCCAATGGCAATCCTCACTGCAAGTGAGACTCCTCTGTCCTCGAGGTACTTGGATCTGATGATGAGTCCATCCTTCAATACTCTCAAGAAGTGGTCATGGATCTTGGTGGGGAACTACTGGTTCCCCCCAAAAAGTCTGAGACGTATGGAGCTGGAGGAGATCCAACCATATGATACAGTTAATCTTGTCTCGTGGGATCAGCTCGGACGGTACATCCATACTAAACTGGAAGAGGGAAGCCAATTCATATGAATACCGTGACTGGAAAACCAGGTGGATACACATGCATACCATACTGTACCGACCCTACTCTCTACTAGCCTCTGGATGACTCTAGTGTCAGCCTCAGTAGTCTCTCAGTGGAGTAAGCTCAAACTCTGTAGAAGAATATTACTGTCTAAAAAATGGCATCAACCTAGAGAGTGTCATGGCGAACTCTGCCTGTATTATCTAATGGAAGACTAAGGGCTTACTCCGAATCATCCTAGATCCCATAATCCCCTATAGCCGCTCAAATCTTCTGCACTCCGTCACCAAGAGATCAATCTCCCAAAAAGGTGCTACATACATGGTGTCGGCCTCACTAGGATTGACTCAGTACTAAAAAACTGAAGCATGTCAGACGTAATACTGTAGCTGACAAAACCATTGTAGTCGGAAAGCTGCATCAGGGAAACTATTGCAGAAGCGAAATATCTCTTACGGGAATAGTGTATCAGAAAAACCCAAAGTGGTAAACCTATAGCACAATAGAAGTAGGAGGCACAACAAGACAAAGCAACTATAGACGCGCTTGATAGACGTGCAAAATAGCGGGCGCGTCTATAGGTGCTACTATAATAGTGAAGATATGGGCACGTCTAATAGTGTGTCTGCATTGTGAATTAGACGCGGATTTAGATGCAATACAAAGAAATACTTGTTCACATTATTGCGGTAGTACTAGTGTGCCCTTCTTACTTTGCCAAAACTTTGTGGAGTCAATAGTTACAAAGCCACTTGCATGGCGTTTGATTGTTGCATTAGGGCCTCTTTCCACCATGTCCTTAAACCACTTTACATCCAAAACATACATAAAGAAGCATCAAAAGTCAAGCTTAATAATATCCACAATAATCATCCATGGCTCCATTGGCTCCCTCAAAGCTAGCAATGACACTGCAATCTTGTCGAAAAGCCAGCCCTTCGTTGGCCGATCTTGAAAGTGTGCCTGAAAGTTCTCTCTCTCTTTAGTCGGGCTAAGGCTCCCTATCCTTGTGTGAGTCGTGCATTGACTGCATGAGTCATCGTGAAAACCGGCCCTGTGAAGACTGCCCTCTAGATATGTGTAAGACTGCACTATCTCCACTGACTCACGACCGTCTGTGACATTATGACGGTGGAGTACTGCGTGAGAGGTGTTGAAGCTCATAACCTTGGTCTTCCCAAGGTTAACTGTCAAGTCTCTCTCTCTCCAAAACACCTCCAAGGCCTCCAGATGTCTCTATAGTCCCTCTACTGAAGATGAGATATGAGGACTACATCATCCGCATATAGCAGGTGATATGATGACATAATCCTCATATCATCTGTTGAAGATGATATGAGGACTACAGATCTTGACTTCACCTCCTCCATGATAGCCCACAAGGGGAAGACATGGTCTAGAGTAGTGTTGTCGCCGGAGTCCTACATGTCCTAGAGGCCACTGCTCATGTGCCTCTGTGTAGCCATTGATCTCCCTCTCTAGTATCGACCTATAAATCTTGGCCAAAGTGTGGCCAATCATAAAAGTGCGGTAGTTCCCAATATCCATGGGTTCGCTTGCTTTGTGTATAGGCACAATGGTGGTAGTACTCCAAGCGAGTGGAAAGCCATGGCATACAGCATGGTTGAACATCCGCATCTCTTGCCCATGCGCGAAATGCTCAATCCATAACCCATCATCACCCTAGGCTCTATGGTTATGGAGCCAACGGAGTGCAGCCTATACATTCTGTACACTGAACAAGTGACAAGTAGTGGGCCTGGGCATAGAGGACATATCAGGTGGTACCTACATAATAGCATCATAGATATGTGTGCCAGACATCTAAGTCTATGATGGGAATAGGTGGCTTCCCCTCGGATAGAAGCCACCATCCAATCGTGGGATCTCCCCCTTGAAAAGATTGGATCACCTCATCCATCATGTGTAAGATGAAGGCTCACATCTTACGACACGTCAATAGCCGTGAGATCCGTTGCGCCTCATGTGTCGTCAGATGGCCTAAGGCTCACTCACGTGTGAGGTGAGATCTCCTCTCTTTGCACTCGTCATCGAACCAAGAGTTTTGAGGCATCTTCCCAGCTGACATATGTGTAGCGCCTCACTATCCAACACTCTATTGGATCTAGCTTCGGTACTATGACTATGAGGGAATCAGATGCAAAATCTAGCAAGACCACCACTCTATCTCATGTGCGCGCATTGAAGTCTCCAAGGAGGAGGATGTCTCCCTGCCTAGAGAACTCCGTGCTGTCATCATATATCGCCTCATATGGGCTTTGTTCATCTATAGTGACCTCATGCACGTAGGATGATGTATCTTGGAAAAATAGCGCACCATAATGAAGATCGACCATGCATCCAATAGCTGGACTTGTATCCACCTCTGTCGTGCCTGCTCCTCTCGCCGTATCACCAATATAAGTGGTCTCAAATGTGATCTGAAGAGAACTGCTACAGTCTACTCCTTCCGAGCCCCATATCCCTGATATCTCTCCTATATGCTAACTCCCAAGTATATCCTGTCACTGTGGTCAGCCTCCTCTCTCGACTCTCATGTGTCTCAGTGTACAAAATCATGTCTCTGTCCATGTAGGTCTCTGAGAAACCCCCTGGGTCAGACCAGAGCCTGCCATTACAATTCCACACTGCCATCTTCTACCTGTTTTGTGCTCTCATTCCGTCCATGTAGGTCTCTAAGAAACCCCCTGGGTCAGACCAAAGGGTAATTCCACACTGCCATCTTCTACCTGTTTTGTGCTCTCATTCCATGAGTCAGACACCATCATGTGCTGCCTATTTTCCCTTCTTCCCTTTCATAACTATATGCCCTCTCTTGAATGATCACTTTGCCGTCTCTATAGGCTGCCCCTTTCCTTTCCTATCTTGCTGCCATTACCTGCACCATTCCCTCCCTCCTATGCTCTTGCTGCAGGCGTGTGAGATCATCATCCAAGAAAATCCTAGTGCCCTTCAGTGTTGCCCTCATGCTCATGACGGTAGATCTATCTATCGCAGTCCGTAGTTTCACTACCATGGACCATGTCAGTGCATCTGCCTTACCCACTCTCCACGCTGCTTCACAGGTAAGGTTGACCCCCATCTTGACAAATAGGGCTTCAACATCTGCCATGGGGGTGTCACCAACTTTTAGACCTCTAACCAGCACATTCAATGCCTTGCTGCTCCGCCTCTTTTCTTCCTCTAAAGTTTCATATATGAGCTCCTTTTTGGGTGCTATTGTGCCCTTTTTAACCACTCCTTTCCATGCAAGAATATCTGCTTTCCCTTTTGTGATTTGCTGTGTGAATTCAGCATGTTTTCCTTGCACGGTTGCTTGCAAATCTGCAATCTCATTCTCCGATTTCAGCTCATCAATTATCTTGCATCCCCCTCTAGTGTCCCCTTGGTGTACTTGAGTTCCTGTATTTCAGTAGACATGGCTTGCATTTTATCTTTGAGGCAAATCCTTGCTGTTTTTTCCTTTTCCCATTCCTCTCTTTTGGCCTTCTCTTTCCTCCATTCTTGTTGCATCTTTCCTCCCTGCTTTTTCACTTCAGATAATACCTTGCCTACCTGTGATTTTTCAGCTAGTAGGGTCACATTTATAGCTTCCAAATTTTCCATTTTTTCAATCAAGACCAAGCAGATTTAATTGAAGTGGGTGATGACATCCAAGCTGGCCTTAAGTGGTGTCCCTGCTAAATATGCTGTCACAGCACTTTCTAGAGCTTGCTTTCCCCATGTATCCTCTACACACCCCAATGTAGGCATTGTGCACAAAAAATAAATTGAAAGCCCCACCAATATACCTTGAGATACCTTGAAAGTCCTTACATGTTTTGGCAGCTTCTTGTACCCTGGTATGTCTTTGGACTTTAGCAGGTTCTTCGCAGCTCCAAGGTCGTTTTGCAGGTCCTTGTGGATTCGGGAGGTACCAGCAGGAGAGACACTTGATTTTCTTAGTTTTCTTGACTGTGGATGGTTGTTTTTACAGGAACAGAGACTGCCGCAGCATGGGATAGGCCCTTACGAGTTGCTGCAGCACCAATGGGAGGCCGGGTGGAAGGCGCAGCCTAGGTGCTGCAGTGGCTATGTTACAGTCCCCCGAGTGGGCTTGGTGGCCTGCTGCGATCCCTCTGAAGCAACAGCAGCCCCCAAGGGGAGGCTTTTGGTACAGCCATGGCACAAGCAGCAGCCCCCGAGTGGGCTGGCGCACAGGATAGAGAGCAGCCCTTAGAGGGGGCCTTTGGAGGTCACCGCACGATAGACAGAGCTGAGGCGCCATGACAGTAGAGGTGGGGGGGGGCGGGGGGGGGGGGGGAGAGAGAGAGAGAGAGAGTTTATTGAAGATTGATGGGTCTATGAGACTATAAGAAACCTGATACAACAAGCTGAAAGGGTGGAGCTATTGAAACGAGCATCATCACCCATGCCAGTGCTAAATGTCACATAGTCATAAAAGGCATTAGTACTACATAGTCCTAACATACATCATCATCATCATCATCATCATCATCATCATGTCAAATAAAAAATCTCAAGTCCTGTCCGGTATATAGTAGAGGTCCCTAGAAGGGAGGTCATGAAGGACCAAGTAGCTGGCATGGCTGCGGTGGTATAAGATTAGAAATAGAGCGCTGATGGTTATCCATGTGTGTGGTCCGGCGTGTCCTCCTGGCTGCGGCTCTACGTCTGACAAGGGCCATGGTAACTCCTGTGCGTCACATAGGTCGCCCCCCGGGCCTTAACATGGAAGGGATGTCTCCAAGCATGATCTATGCATCCTCCCTCTATCGGGTGTGCTGTGTCATTGGCTCCGAATCTCTACCTCACTGACTACCCATCAACCGTGGAACAGTAATCTGTGCAATCTAGCTGGAAGAACTCTACGATCATACTCTGAGATGGGCATGCCCGCGTCCCTTGTCCCTGTCTCTGTTCTGAGTAGGCGAGAAAGAAAGAAAGAAAGATGTATTAACATCAGCAAGAGGCCTCGCGGGCCTATGAGACAAAGTACAAGCCAAAAAGTAACTCATACAAGCCACAGAGGGCTAAAGCAAAGGGTTTACTAAGACCTTTGCTGAAAGCTAAAATGCTCAACTAGTGAATCAAGTGTCCAAGTACTAGAGTAGCAAAAGCAAAATACCAAAGAAAGTATCAGGTGCTCAGATCTAGCACCCCTAGTACATGCTCAGGTTCCGTGTATCCATGTAACCAAGTGGCTCTCTGATGAGATGTGAGGAGCTCTTGTATCAGTGTCTGTAGAGTTGTCTCTCGACGTGGGGGAGGGTGTGGTCTCCTCGATCTCCAGATCCTGTGGGCTACGTCAAGAGTGATACCTCGTCTCTGGCGGTCACCTCTGAGGAGGGCTGAGATAGACCGAACCTCGATCGTGCGTGCTATGATCCCTCTCTGTGTCGCACGTGGAGTGTGTGTCCCACGTCTGACAGCATCGCGGTCGACACGCCCACTGCTAAACCATGATGCTCTCATCTCATCAAGCTCCTCCCTCTCAGTCTCACCGGTAGTTGGCTCAGATGCATAGAAGTCTGTAACAAAAGTTTGTGATCTGTCGATCTCGGTGACCTGTCGCATCAGTCCCTGCTGCTCCCTGGTTTGTCGCATCAATGTGTCTCTCCATCGTCGCATCTCAATCAGATAGAGCCCAACACAAACCTAATCATGATGGATCAACCGTGTAAGTGGACCAAAGCCATGTCCCTCCTGAAAGAGGCAGTGATATCGTCCTCAGTGATATCGTCCTCAGATCTCATAATACACTCGGTAGACACATAGAAAATGCTCCCCCCTCTCGATCTCCTCCATCTGGCATAATGTGCAAGTCCTATGCTCTCTGAGCTCTCCCTGCCTCAATCCGCAGCAGTTGATGTGATGAGACTTGCAACTAAACAATGGCGATTCTCAGTGCGTGTGCGAGTCTCATGTCCTCGAGATACTGAGATCTAATGACAAGACCGTGCTCTAAGACCCTCAAGAAGTGACATGGTAGAACTGAATATTGGTGGAGAACTCCTCTCTCCCCCAAGCCCTAGATGTATAAAGTTGGAGGAGGTTTGACCGTATGATACAATTGATCTCATCTCGTGGGATCATCTCGGGTAGTGCATCTAGACTATACTGAAAATGGGGGAGTTTGTCCATCCGAATGCTGTGACTATCCATGCATACCATGCCGCATCGGCACCGCTCTCTGCTAGTCGCTACGAAGAACCAACATTCTCAAGAATGCAAATGTGTGCAATGCATGCAGAATTTGAATGCCGATTGGCCCTCCATGGAAGAGCGCCCTCGCGAGAGTGCTTGTTTCTATTCTGACCTACATGCAAGGTGTGTGAGAGATGGCAAATGAATGCAAGGTGAATAAAGAATGCTACGTGAGATTCACAATGAAAGGGTGATACCCTTTCATTAATGTCCCTTGAGATCACTCAAGTTCCATCTTCCCATTTACACCTACCCTCGTCCTACGACCTATGCATCTACCATTCAATGCACCTTAATGCACCCTTCCCTTCCTATTGCCCCTAGGACCTAGACACGTGTGTGCACATTTTTATTAATAGAATGAGTGTCACATGTCCAAATTTGATCCCGTTTGAAGCAATGGCTCCAACTCAACTAGTCCTATCTACTGAGATGATCCACCGCCATAACAAATCGGTCGATGTCCATCATAAATACATATACATGTTACATCATCGGCGTATAATATATAATAATGTTTTAATGTCTACTAATCACGGATTAGTGATTTCTCTTGTCATGACATTCGCTTGGAGGACTCTAATGCTAACCTCGGTAATCTCCACTGGGGTAAGGCCCACACTCTGTGGAGAAACGTCACTGTCTAAAAGATGGCATCAACCTGGAGGGGATCATGGCGAACTCTGCCTGTATGATATGATGGAGAACTAAGGGTTTACTCCAAATCATCCTGGATCCCACCATAGTCACCTGTAGTCTCTCAAAATCTCCACCACTCTGTCGCTGAAATATCACTCCCCTAGAAAGGTGCTGCATACATGGCAGTCGATCTCACCAGCCTGTCAAAAAGCCAACCCTTTGTCGGAGGGTCTTGGAAGTGTGCTTGGAAGCATCACCTCTCTAGTCGGGCCAGAGCACCCCGTCCTCGTGTGAGTCGTGCCGTACTTGCATGGATCATCGTGACACCTGGTCCAGTGAACACTATCCCCAAATATATGTAAGACTGTACTATCTCCACAGGCTCGTCACAGTATGTGAAGCTCTGGCGACAGGACACTGCTCGCGAGATATTGAAGATCATAACTTTGGTTTTCCCAATGTTAACTACCAAGTGTCTCTCTCTACAGAACGTCTCCAAAGCCTCTAGATGTTTCTACACTCCCTCTGTTGAGGATGATATGAGGACTATGTCATCAACGTGCAGCTATATCTACACCATCAGGTCAGCCAGAAGCGAACCCTCTCCACCTAGGCGATCGACAAAAGAAGTGATCTCATCGATATAGAGCCTGAAAAGAGTCGGTGATAGGGGGCAACCTTGTTTTACTCCGATGGTGCTCTCAACCCACTCTGATAGGCCTTCTAGGGCACGTACCCTCCCTCTGACGGACTCATATAGACTCATGACTCCCCAAATCATGATCTCTGGGAGCTGCAACTCCTGTAACCTCCTGATCATGCAAGAGCGTGGGACAATATCAAATGCCTTACAAAAGGCTACGAAGCAAGTGTAGACTTTCTGATGCCTCGACTTCACCTCCTCAATAATAGCCCTCAGGGTGAAAATGTGGTCCAGGGTGGAGTGTTGTCTCCGACAACCTGCTTGCCTAATTGCCCGCTACCCGTGACCCTTTGTGTGGTTGCTATCTCCCTCTCTAGTACTGACCCATATATCTTAGCCAAAGTGTGGCCAATCATAAGAGTGTGGTAGTTCCCAATGTCCATGGGATCACCTGCCTTGTGTATCGGTGCTATGGTGGAGGTGCTCCAGGTAGGCGGTAAGCCATGGCATACGGCATGACCAGATGTGCTAGGATCAAGGTCAAGATCTCTTGCCCATGCGCAAAATACTCAGTGTGTAGTCCCTCACGATTTGGTGATATCCGGTTATGAAACCGAAGAAGGGCAGCTCATATATATTCTGCGTAGTGGATCTGGACATAGAGGACATGTCAGGTGGTGCCTGACTTGGGACATCATATAGGGAGCATGCATATGTATACCGGACTGCTGACTCTGTGATGGGGATGGGCGACTTCCCCTCCAAAAAGAGCCCCCATCCTGTAGTAGGGTCTCCTCCGCGAAAGGAGCTGATCACCTCATCCATTCTATGCAAGAGGAAAGCCCACTTCTTACGCCATGTCGCTCGGCGTGAGAGCCGTTGCGTCTCTTGTGAAGTCAAATGTCCCAGTGCTTGCTCACGCGTAAGGTGGGCTCTCATCTCTCTGCACTCATCATCGAACCAGGGGTTTCGGGACATCTTCAATCTAGAACACGTGCAAATCGTGTCGTGGGAAAGGATCGGGTGGCAACATCCTATATCACTAAGGTAAGGGTGTCTGATGCATGTGCAAGCCATTCCTTCCCTTCTATGCTCCTGCTGTAAAAGTGTGAGATCTTCATCCAGAAAGATTTTGGTCCCCTTCAGTGTTGCCAATGCACTCATGAGGGTGGATCTATATGTGGCAGTTCGTAGCTTTACAACCAAGGGCCTCGTCCATGCATCTGCTTTATCCACTCTCCAGGCTGATTCACGAGTAAGGTTGACTCCCACCTTGTCAAAAAGGGTTTTGGCATCTGACATGGGGCTGCCACCTTCTAACCAGCACATTCAAAGTCTTGCTACCCCGTCGTTTTTCTTCTTCAAGTATTTCAGAGATTGGCTCCCTTTTCTTGGTGTCGTGTCTTTCTTTAGTTTATCTTTCCATGCAAGCATATCTGCCTTCCCCTTCATGATTTGCTGTGTGAACTCAGCATGTTTCCCTTGTACCGTTGTTTGCAAAGCTGCCATTTCCTTTTTGAGCTGTTCATTCTTTCATTTCAGCATATCAATGATCTTGCATCCTTCCTCTAACATCCCCTTTGCATCTTTGAGCTGTTGCATTTGTTTTTTAATGGTGTTCAGCTCCTCGTTTAAAGATGGCTGAAACTCCCCTTCCTCCCAATGTGTACTTGCTTTCAGTTTGTCATTCTCATCCTAAGGGCAGCAACATGTGCTTCCAATGTCTCAATCTGAGAGGCCAAATGACTGGTTTTTTCCCCTAGAACACGAATCATGTCCTGCAGCATTTTACCTTTATGTGGTTTGCATCTCCTCTTGCCATTTCTTCATTTCATCTTGCATTTGGGCTCAAAGGTTTGAGAGCTCGTCTTCTCTAGTCTCCCTCAGCTTCTTGCATAGGCATTCAATTTATGTGTCTTGCATCTTACATGTTTCCTTGAGTGTTGATATGCAAGCCTTGATATTCGGGTCTTCTATCTTCTCCGCCTTTGTCCAAAGGAGAGGCTATACTTCCGATCCTTCTCACCCCGTGTTTTCTGGTCTGGTGAGTTCTCTTTTGTTCCCATATTGGCAGCCCGATGGGGATGGAGAGAGCCTTCTTGTGACTTTCTTGATCCTTTCTTGAGTCTTCTTGAGAATGTTTTTTGCAGGTGCAGATTTGGTGTAGACTAGAGGATCAGGCCTGAGGGTTTGAGGGGCTGGCAACCAAGGTCAGCCTCGGTCTTTAGCGGCTCAAGGCTGCCTCACAAGCTGCTAGGAGCCACGGGGCTCCCCTATGGCACTGTTTGGCGCAACTGAGCAGCTTAGGAGCCTCAAGGCTCACCCGGAACCTGGCAGCATCCCGCAACAAAGGAGGGGGGCTGAGAAGCCCCCGCGACAACGTGGAGGTGCAGGAGAGCCCCCCCCGCGACGGTGTGCAAGCTCATGCAACCCAGGCGATGGCTCCCACGATGACCTGGGGGCAAGCGATGGCTCCCGCGACGCAGCAGCATGGCGCGGGGGGGGGGGTGGGAGGGGGAAGGGGAAGGGAGGGGGGGGGGGGGGGGAGAGAGAGAGATTTTATTAAAGTCTTCGGAAGACCGGTGGGTCCATGACACTATGAGATTATAAGAGAGAGAGATGGTCTATGAGACTATGAGACTAAAAGAGAGAGAGAGACTTCTACTTGTCATCACCACTACTTCATTTTCCTTTCAACTATTTGTTTTCTCTTGATAATCATCTATTTCTAGTTCATTACATGGTGTGCTCCTCTTTGATATTTTTCTTAGTCCTGTCTATTAGAGTAGCACAAAACAGCTCAGCTGAAATCTTGTCTCAAGAATTTGCATTTGTTGCTTTCTCCATCGACGAAAAATGATAATATCATTCAAATTTCAAATTGATAGTTGAACTTCGCATGTCTTCACGCAGCTCTTGATTGCATAGATAATCGTAATAGGACAAAAGCCTCTCTCTCTCTCACTCTCTCACTCTCTCTCCCCCCCCTGCTCACTACTACTTGAATTGAGAGAATAATGCACTCAAAACACAAGTGGAACTGTGGAAAGTGTGAGAGTCTGAGGGAGGAATATAATGGGCCTCCGAAGAGGGAAAACAATAAATAGAATGCAAAGAACCTAGGCATGAGACTAAGCCTCAAAGACACTCAAACAGCTCCCAAAATAATATGAACCTTAAGATTTAAAGCATCCCCACTATACACTGGATTAAACCCTTCATCTAATATTAAAGGAACTATATTTTGTTGTCATTTTGTAGTTCTAGACTAATCCTTTCCACTTCTATTCAGTGTCAAGTCCTCTCTATTAACGGACATCAAGGCCAGGTTTTCAATAACCACGGTTAGTTTGATGAGAGCGAAATATATCTACACTCAGTCACAACTCCATGCCACATGGCAGCAGCAACATTGCATAACTGTCAGAAAGGGCAAAGAATGCTCTCCACCCTTACCTTCTCCTCTTTTCTTTTCACGCTTTTCCTTTCCTTCCTCTCCATGACAATCGATACCTGATTATAGTATTGTGCTATATAGAATGTTTCCCGTGAAAATGGAACTTTCAAACTATACCAAAGAAAAATAGTCACTTCTCGCTGCTTCTTTCTATGCCAAAATTTATCCCAAGCTAATGGTTATTATCACAAACAAGGCAAAATGTAAGAAGTCTTATGGACAATAGCGACCAATCTTACATGAACATACTTTGGCACAGGGATCCATAGGTCTCAATTGCACAAAACTACTATACAAATGGCAAACACATACCTGAATAGTTGAGAACACTCTGAAAGCACGATCTTGACCAGCAGACAGAATATGGCGTCCATTTCCATAATACCTTAACATAAACAACATAAAGCATATCTTGTCCTAAGTCTCTCTCTCTCTCTCTCTCTCTCTCTCTCTCTCTCTCTACTATGAGATTTGCAAACAATACTATAACACGAAAACTTGTTTACTCCTAGCTTGTTACGTCGAATCACGGGCGCAGGCACATTGAATCACCTCCCAGCCGATCTTGGTCGTCGTAAGTTCTCTCTTCTTTTGTCTAATTCGTTACGTGAAGCTCTTGCTTACTTAATTTCCACCAAGCCCCAAATTTCCCTAGATGGATCTAGTATGCCACATGTCTTCATTTTAGGGTCCTTCCTTAATGCATCATTTACCCCTCTCTTGGGATATCATTAAAACCATTTGCCCCTTGGCACATTTCATTAGGTCCCTTAGCCTTAGATCCACCTAGTCTAGTGCCATATCACCCTCACCAAGGACCTTGACCTTGATTCCTTTTTATCATTTACATGAAGCCCAAACAAATATAATACAAACATTGATCCTCTAAAGAAAAATGTCGACGGACCCTTCCGAGGTCATGTTACCTCGACTTGAGCGTAACATTCCTTCCCTCTGCACGCATCATCGTCCTCGATGATAAAGTCTGGGAACACTCTCCGTAACTTGTATACGGATTTCCAGGTAGCTTCTGATAGAGGTAAACCATGCCATGCAACCAACACCGTGGGTATCTTCCGATTGCGTACTTGCATTGTTCCTCGGTCCAGGATTCCTGTTGGTTTGTGTCTTGCATTATCCTCTATCTCTTTAAACAAAACAACACCCTCGATTAGTGAGTCACCTGTATGCAAAATTTTCTTTAAACGAGAAACATGAAACACTGGGTGCACCTTACAACCCTGTGGCAAGTCTAATTTATAGGCTACCTTGTCTATTCTTTTTAGAATTAACCATGGCCCACAATATCGAGGTGATAATTTAGCACACTCTCCTGCAGTCAAAGACTTAGAGTGCGAAGGAACTCTGAGAAAAACTTTTTCTCCTTCCTTAAATCCTCTAGCGGATCGGTTTTCATCCGCATACGCCTTAGCTCTATCCATAGCTTGGCAGATGTTAGCTCTCGCAAGTTCTGAACCACAAAGTTCGCGGCACTAGGCACTTTCTGAGGTATTCCAACTATAGTTGGATTCGCTCGTCTATAACCATAGTTCAGCTCAAAAGAACTGAACCCTGTAGAGGAATGTTTTCTATCATTGTAGGCAAACTCTAACAATGGCAATCACTTGTCCCATGTATGTTGCCTCAATAACACATATGCTCTAAGCATATCCTCTAAAATTTGGTTGATTCTTTCCGTCCGACCATCCGTTTCTGGATGATCCCCACTACTCATTCCCAACTCAGTCCTTAGTATCTCAAACACCGCAGTCCAAAAATGACCGGTAAATTTGACATCTCTGTCTGACACTATGGATTTGGGTAATCCATGCAAACGAAATATATGTCTAATAAACAAATCCGCCACTTGCGAGGCACTAACAGACTCTGTAGTTGGAATGAAGTGAGCCATCTTGGTAAGACGATCAACCACCACAAGGATAGAATCATATCCACCTTGTGTCGTAGGCAGACCTACAATAAAGTCCATGGAAATGCTGTCCCACCTACTCAGTGGTATCTCCAAGGGCTATAGAAGTCCGGGTGGCTTCACCCGTTCTGCCTTACTTACTTGATACGAAAAACAACGTGTCATATATTCATGAATATGCTTTTTCATCTTTGGCCAAAAGAAATCTCGTCTCACGAGATCATATGTCTTCTCGACTCCTAGATGTCCCGCACATGGGCTATCATGGCACTGTTGAATGACTCTCTGCTTGAGATCATTCTGATTAGGTACTACTACCTTGCCATTTCTTTTTAGCATACCATCCCTTATGGCATATCTTGCATAAGTTTGGCCTTTTCTGGATGCCAGGTCATCCTTTTCTCCGGGTTTGAATATATGAGCCTTAGGCCAAAGACTCTGGACGAACTCGTCCACCTTTTGAGTTTCTCTAATCTCGATCATTAGAGCACTCTCTAATACCGTGAAACTTCATATTATGCATAATGCGTGACACGCATCAGCAACCTTATTATCCTTCCCTCTTCGGTACCAAATCGTCAAGTTAAACTCTTGCATGAGTTCTGCCCACCTAGCTTCGCGACCTCTCAAGTCAGGTTGTTTACAAAAATGTTTCAGAGTATCGTGATCAACACCAACATAAAACTCTGACCCATACAAATAATGTCTCCATGTTTTCAGAGCATGGACAACAGCATATAACTCTAATTCATGAGTTGGCCAATTTCGTTGAGAGAGAGAAATCTTCTTGCTTTCAAAGGCCACTGGCCTTCCCTCTTGGAGGAGAACTGCTCCTACCACAATGCCACTTGCATTGGTTTCTAGGAAAAACGGTTTCTAGGGATCAAGTATTTTTAACACCGGTCCTGTGACTACACCTTGTTTTATGGTGTTAAAACTTTCCTGATGACTCTGTCCCCATATAAAAGGTACTTTATCTGAGGTCGGATCAATCAATGGCGATACTATTTCAGAGTATCCTTTGATATGCCTTCGATAAAATTGAACAAATCCCAAGAATGATCACAAAGCGGTCAAACTCTGAGGGATTGGCCAAGTCAGTATCGCAGCCACTTTCTTTGGATCCATTTCTACCCCCTCAGGAGTAATTATGAATCCTAAATATTCAAGTCTTACCATACACAGTATAGTTTTCTTTTTATTTACATAAAGACTGACTTTCCTCAAAGTACTGAACACTATTCTTAAGTGTTCGTGATGCTCGGTAATACTTTTACTGAATACCAGAATATCGTCAATAAAGTGTACTATAAACTTTTCGATATACGGACGTAGTAAATCATTCATAAGCATGACGAATATAGATGAAGCATTGGTAAGTCCAAAGGGCATTACCAAAAACTCATAATGTCCAAACCTGCTTCTAAAAGCGGTTTTATGCACATCCTCGGCTCTAATACGGATCTGATGGTAGCCACATTTAAGATCTATCTTTCTGAAAATTACGGCCCCATCTAATGCATCTAGCAAATCATTGATCCGAGCCATCGGATACCTGTGCTTGATAGTGATATTATTCAATGCTCTGTAATCTATACAGAGGCGAAAAGTATCATCTTTCTTCTTCTTCAATATCACTGGCGAAGCAAAAGGTGAGAAACTGGGTTGAATCTGTCCCAACTTGAGGTATTCTTCCAGTTGTCTTCGCACCTCCGTCTCTTCAGTAAAACTCAACCTATAGGGAGGTCTATTTACAGGTTATGTCCCCGGGATTAGTTTAATCTTATGCTGAACATTCCGCTCTGGAGGTAACCCATAAGGTAGCTCATCCCTAAAACAATCAGAGAACTCCTCTGCTATTTGATCAGCCAGCTTGGCCATCTCTCCATTTTGAGCAACATCAGTGCTAGCCGAAGAATCATCAATCGGCTCTACCGATGCTGTACAAAGAAACAAAAACTCTTCTTGAGCTTTTCGAATTTCCATCATGGAATCCAACGGTCCTTGAGGTATATTTTTTTCATCTCGTAAGACATACAGCACATCATTCATCTTGAATTGATAAATGTGCTTTTTCCAATCTATGGCTGGATTCTTCCTAGAATGCCAAGCCTTACCCAGGGCTATGTCTGCATGAGTAAGCTTAGTCATTCAAAATCAAGCTTCTCAACACCCAACTGGGTAACCCTTTGGTCCCATACTTCAATTGAACTTCCATCTGCCATTCTGACTGTATATGCATAGTCAGATGGGCTAGTCTTTAGTTTCAGCCTCTTTACAAGCTTGGAGTTAATTACATTGCGTTGACGCTGAGTCAAACAACACAATGACATCATGATTAGCTACTTGCCCTTTCATCTTAATTAACTCCGTATCATTAAAGGCTGTATACCCCGTTGCTGCAGGCTTTGACAGGATATTATCAGGTGCACTAGTTACTAACTTAGCAACAGACACACATAACAAAACAGGTACTGACCTTTGAGAAGATCCCGCTAGTTGAATCTACATCTGTTCTGCTCTAGGACTTCCCTCCATTTCCACGTCACACTCTGAGACCACCATCTCAGCCATCCGACGATCCTTGTTTCGTGGACAATCTTTCTACTGATGAGGCTGAAGGCATCCAAAACACAAGCCTTCTCTCCTCGCTTTTTCCCTTTGCTCTGGGTTCAAAGAAGACTTCGACCAAGCCCGGGCTGCCATTGGTGTTACTTTTCTTTTCATTTCAATGGTGGTACTTGATTTTGGAGTCTCAACTGGTTTCGCCTGCTTGGCTTGACCACTAGGCTGTGAGGCACTCCCTTTGCTAATCCACTTCTTCTTAAACCCAATTTTCTTCGGGTACCCATACTAAGTCCCAACCTGCACAAACCCACTTGGTATGTTTCCTTTTGCATCCTCATAGTTCAGGGCTATGGCAATTGCTTCATCTAGCGTGTTCACATACTTAGCCAAAACTTCCATCTTTATCCGATCATTCAATCCAAAGATAAAATCGTTTACTTGGATTGACTGAGGTAGAGGTTCATCAACCTTCATTACACTTTCTCTGAATTTATCAGTGTACTCCGCCACTAATAAATTTCTCTGACGAAGGTTTCGATACTGATCCCAAGCTCAGGATGCTTCGTCAGGAGGTAGGAAGTATCGTGTTCACATACTTAGCCAAAACTTCCATCTTTATCCGATCATTCAATCCAAAGATAAAATCGTTTACTTGGATTGACTGAGGTAGAGGTTCATCAACCTTCATTACACTTTCTCTGAATTTATCAGTGTACTCCGCCACTAATAAATTTCTCTGACGAAGGTTTCGATACTGATCCCAAGCTCAGGATGCTTCGTCAGGAGGTAGGAAGTATTTTTTTTTAAATTCCTTTTTAAACCCCTCCCAAGTAGTGGATGCCACTCCATCTTTCTGTTGTTTTATCCACCACCTATCCGCTACCTCATTAAACATATGGGTGGCCTCGCGGATTTTCTTCATATCATTCCTGATTTCACAAATGGCGAAAGCCTCGTCCCATTTGTAACCAGGTCTCAATGATATCGGAACTACGGTCAGACATCCGACCAGAATACTTTTCTGGCCTATAATTGACAATATTAGGCACCTTAGCCCTCCTAGGCTCGACCGTATGAACACTGGACTCCGGTTCCATATTGTCCGTCGCCAAATCCTTCCTCAATTCAACGTTAGCATGTCAACTCAACAAGATCCCAAATCTGCGCTCTGATACCAAATATAACACGAAAACTTGTTTCCTCCTAGCTTGTTACGTCGAATCACGGGCGCAGGCACATTGAATCACCTCCCAGCCGATCTCGGTGGTCGTAAGTTCTCTCTTCTTTTGTCTAATTCGTTACGTGAAGCTCTTGCTTACTTAATTTCCACCAAGCCCCAAATTTCCCTAGATGGATCTAGTATGCCACATATCTTCATTTTAGGATCCTTCCTTAATGCACCATTTACCCCTCTCTTGGGATATCATTAAAACCATTTGCCCCTTGGCACATTTCATGCATTTAGGTCCCTTAGCCTTAGATCCACCTAGTCTAGTGCCATATCACCCTCACCAAGGACCTTGACCTTGATTCCTTTTTGATCATTTACATGAAGCCCAAACAAATATAATACAAACATTGATCCTCTAAAGGAAAATGGCGACTGACCCTTCCGAGGTCATGTTACCTCGACTTGAGCGTAACAAATACCACTGCCTTCTCCAAAAGGGCACGGTTTCAGGCCACTCTATCTACTCATCTACTTTCATGACCAAGTCTGTGTTGGTCTCTATTTGATCAAGCTAGAACAACACAGAGAGTCTCTACTGAGACAGACCAGACAGCAGGAGGTGATGGCACCACCAAAGATAGATCGAGCAACAACAACATGTCACTGACTTCTAACATTCGAGTCAGCCCAGGGCACAGTGGAGTCGAGGATGAGTTAGCTAATATGAAAGCAAAGTGAATCAGCAAAAAGAGACAACGTGAAACCACAGAACCAGATGCATAAAGACCACACATGATACATAGGATGTGTAGATCACGTACGATATAGGTCCATCCTATCTCAGCTTTACTCAGAGGGGATCGCCAAGATGTGTCACCCTCAATATGGCCCACCAAATACAGAGATCACGACGACCGCGCGATCACGAAGACCGCGCCTCCCACCATAGCAAGAGACAATGCAACAGAAACAGATACGAGACATAACATCGGAGAGCTATCAAGCACACCGAGAGAGCAGCAGCTCTGCAAGTTATGCACACTAGAGGATGTGGAGATAGAGGAGCATTTCCTATGTACTTGTCCAGTCTACTATGAGTTCGTGGACGATACCATTGCCTCTTTCAGGAGGGGAAAAATTTTAGGCCACTCTCTTGGCTGATCCACTTTTCATGACCAGGTCTTCGTTGGACAGCAAGCTTTGGGATAGGTTGGATTCTGAAGGCATCATTCTACTCTCGATCACATATTCACTCTATGGGCCATCATCAAGGAGGCAAGATCGAGATCCCAAAAAATCTACGCTTGCTTTGTAGAGTTTCGAAAGGCCTTTGACATAGTCCCATGATCACGCATGATTAGGAGACTCTAGGAGATGCAGATACCAAGAGATGATATGGGGGTGATGAGCATGTATGAGTCAGTCAGAGGGAGAGTACGTGTCTCTAGAGGCTTGTCAGATTGGATTGAGAGCATGATCAGAGTGACGCAACAATGCCCCCTCCCACCGACACTCTTTGGGCTCTATATTAATGAAATCATTGCTTTCATTGATGAGCTAGGAGACGAGAGCCTTACTTGCTGATTTGATTATGCAAATACTATTGTATGCAAATAGTCGTCATATCCTCTTCAGCAGTACGCCTATAGAGACATCTAGAGGCCCTCGAGGGGCTTTGCAAAGAGAGAGACTTGATAGTCAACTTTGGCAAGACCAGCATTATGATTTTCAACACCTCACGAACAATACTCCATCAACACAACTTCACTTACAGCAGGGAGCCGGTAAAGATCATGCAACCATACACTTATCTAGAGGCAGTCTTCACGAGACCAGTTTTCATGATGACTCATGCAACTAGGGCACGACTTACACGAGGGCGGCGAGCTCTAGCTCAGCTAGAGCAACAATGCTTTCAGGCACACTTTCAGGAGCTCCCAACGAAGAGATGGTTGTTTGATACACTAGTGAGATGGAGCACCCTTCTAGAAGGGTTATCTCTCAGCAATCGACGGGTAAAGATTTAAGAGGCTACATGTGATTATGGGGTCCAAGATGATTCGAAGTAAGCCCTCAATACCTCATCAAATCGTATAGGCAGAGTTTGCATTGACAACACTCTAGATTAATGCCATCTTTCAGACGGTGACATATCTTCACAAGGTTTGGGCCTTGCCTAGTTGGAGACTTCTAAGGTTGGCAGTAGAGTCATCTAGAGACTCGACGAGAGAGGGGTTAGGACGACCTGGTGCACACGTATATCCAATGGTTTTAGTATTCACGTGGACCGACCCCCTCTTCCAGTACAGCTTGGATGCCCCATCCCCCCTACTCCCACAAGATAAGATCTAACCGTATCGGTTAGATATAATCCAGCTCTATAGTCATGGACTTGGGGAGGGAACCAAGAGTTCCCTACCAAAATCCAAATCTACCGCCACGCGACCACTTTTGAGAGTATTAGAGGATGGAGTGATTATCAAACCCCCAGTATCTAGAGGACACGTCTTACATGCACTGAAGACTGCCACTAGACAAATACGGGCCCCATTCAACACGCTACAGATCAAGGCAGGGAGAGCCACACGCACACCTAGGAAGCAGTGGATTTGTAGGTTATGCACACTGGTGGAGGTGAAGCCAGAGGAGCATTTCCTATGTACAGCCTGTCTATTATGAGATCCACGGACAATACCACTGTCTCTTTCAAGAGGGGCACAATTTTGGGCCACTCTCTCGGCTGATCCACTTTCGTGACCAAGTATGTGTTGGCCTATATCTGATGAAGATGTGGCAACACAAAGAGACCCTATTGAGGCAGATGAGACAGCAGGAGGTGATAGTGCCACAGAAGATGGAGACAGATCGAGCACAGCGACATGTCAAACATTTCTGTGCATTCAAGTAAACACCGGAACATAGTGGAGTAGAGAAGGAGGAGATAGCTGATATGAGGGCACAGTGGATCAGCGGAAAGATACGATGCGGAGCCAGAGACACAAACACCACATACAATGCAGAGGCTGACCAAAGCACGCATTATTATTACGGCAAGTAAAGGCTGACTCATGGCTACTTACCATTTTACGTTTCATAATTAAGTACAACTACTAGTAACTTACTCAAACTTGTCGGCATGAAGGTAAATATATATAAAGGTATGCGAAAACACGACTCAACATGTACATATTTGCAGCATCAAGACACCAGTTCTGTAAATTCCTTGTACCTCATGCACGTTGGTGGAGCACTGTGGCCACTCCTGAAACGCAATAATCGTGCCTCTCCATCAGTTGAATCAAATATCCACATCTATCACACATTAAACATATGACTTTGTAAGAACAAAAGATTTCTAACCCTGCAAACTAAAGCTAAATGTTTAAATACATTCAAGTTGAGTAGTTCTTCCTTAAGGGATCTACAATGGATTCTTTACCCAGGGAGTAACATTTAAACCCAATTGAAAAAAGAAGGAACCTTGTAAGCAAAGTGCAGCCTATGATATCATCAGATCCAAAGAACAAGCCTGACTTTAGGAAAACTCCATAGCAAATTAGGCCCAAGGTTACTAAACTACCGAAACCAATAAAGTGCCTATGAGAATACCCACCCAACGAAGAGAGACATACATACCAGACAAAAGTAAAAAGAATGGAAACTAAGTTTGGAAGCAAGAAGAAACATAGACCATTGGCCTCCAGCTTGCTCACTCTGTCTCGATTACTCTATTCATCTTCTTAATCGCACTTCTCAGTTATTATGTTTGTCCTTTTCTTAGTCACATTTGCAATAGGGTGTCCTTAATTACATTTGAAACAGTGAGACATTTAAATTGGAAACTCCACCATCTTCCCAATCAGCATCTACAATTTGAGGTATGATCAAGCTACACATATACCTGGATGAATCCAGGAACATTCCTAAACTCATCCTCTAAAAACACCAACATAGTGCAGTTTCGATCTCACGATAGTGTTAGAATTATTATTATATTCTAGCAGTGACCAATGTAATGTAATAAGTAGGTTAGGGGCACTTTTCCCTCCTTAGAGGTTTTTTCCCCTAACCACAGTTAGTTCACTAACTGTGGTTAGTGAAGGATAAGGTTTTGCCACTTAGACAAAACCTTTCCCTATTGTTATATTCACTCACTTCATCTATTGCATATCGATGTTCAGCTCTCTTGCTCTCTCTCGCTATCCTCTTTCTCACATTTGGTATCAAAGCAGTAAGATTTTGCTCCTAGCTTCTTGCCCAGCTCCCTGCTCTTTGCCCGCAAGCTCTTCCTACTCGTCGTACAACAACTCGTCCTCCGTACAACCAATTGTATGTGTGCCGTACAATTCTCCATCCGTACAGCGTACGTGAGCCATACAGTCTGCATCCTATCCGTACAACATACGGACTTCCGTACTGCAGGTGTCACTCCGTTCGTACACACACTGTCAGTCCGTATGTAAGTCGTCCGTACGCATTTCGTACAAGCTGCGCCGTACCTACAGTTCGTCCGTACTGCCATACCGTACCTGTGCTGACTATCTGTACAATCCGGACGGTACTCTTGCGCCAGTCCGTACCTGCCATCCGTACCTACGTTGACTGTCCATACAGTCCTGCGCAATCAGTCCTACAATGCTGTACAACCAGCCGTACAGATCTGTACAGCTTCAGTCAGCTGCACCGTACATCTGTACTGTTGTTTTCTTGTAACTTGTTCTTGCATGTGCATTGCGCAGTAAGCCATTGTTTGGCTGTGACTTATGGCAGGTGGGTGGTCAACAGTGACCACATTTGGTGAGAATTTGGGCATTTGGCGAAATTTGGGGGCTTCTGTTGAATTTGCCTTCTTCTAGTCGCAATTTCTAGTGACAAATTGGGGCTTTTGCAATTAGATTGCAATTTTGCAGAAGAAGAGCAATTTTGGAGCTTTGCAGGTTTTTTGGACTCAATTTGAGTCACATTGACCACTTGGGAATTTCCATTGGCAGTAGAATTTACTCCTTTTGCATATAAATTCCAAATTGGGGCTTTCAGTCAATTTGCCCCTTTTTTTGTTGCAATTTCTTGCAAAAATTTGGGGCTTTTTGCTTTACACAGCAATTTCTTGCATTTTTGGGGCTTTCAGGCAATTTTCCCTCTTTTGGATGCAATTTCCCTGAAGAAATTGGGGCTTTTGGCATTCGGATGCAATTTGGCAGTGTAAAAGCATTTTGGGACTGTTGCAGGCAATTTTGGACTCATTTTGAGTGTCATTGCAGACATTGGTAAATTCTCAGTGTTTTTTGAAGTTTTTGAGAGCATTTGCAGGACAATTGAAGTGCATTCTGAGCCTTTCAAAGGCTATGACAGTATTTGTCACTATGGGCAGATTTTTCTTTGCAGATTTTACTTGTGCATTTTATATCCCAGGAAGGGATTTCACTTGGTCAGTCTGCTGTATTTTTTGATATTATCTGGTATAAATGGCTCAGAACAACTCCAATGAGGTGTTCAGGGTTTCTCACACAGGAGGATAAGTTGGATGGCACCAACTACTCCTTGTGGAGTTTCATGGTTCGCAATATCTTGGTTGGCAAACATCTTTGGGATTATGTCAATGGAGATGAAGACAGACCAGATACAGCGACTACAGCTGGAGGCAGGGGTAGAGGTACAAATACAGCACAGGTGGTTGGAGCAGCCGCTCCAAGAGCTCCCACAGCAGAGCCAAAAAGATGGGACTCTAGAGATGCACAAGCTCTTTCAGTAATTTCTCTTTGTGTCAAAAGGTTCATTATACCTCATATTTGGTCATGCAAGACATCTATGGCAACTTGGGAGATACTAGAGAGTATGTTTGCAGCAAGAAATGATGCCAGGGTTTCCTTTCTAAAGCGAGAACTTTCCCATACACATATGGAGGAGGGAGATTCCATGAATTCTCACCTCACAAAGCTTCAGGACCTCAGGGAACAATTGTTGAATATCGATAAAGTCATTCCGGATTCAGAGATGATCACCACCGCTCTGAACTCTCTTCCTGAGTCCTATCTTGGTTTCCACACCTCGCTGAATTTGTCATTGAGGGGGGGCAGCAATCATCTCTCCTTTCACGAGTTGGTAGGACTTCTGTTGCAGGAGGAACAAACTCGCAGAAATATGGCAACCCGGGCTGGCGAGCATGCTATGCTCTCCAAGTTCAAGCCCAAGGGTAAAGGGCAGCAAAAGCCACATGCCAATCAGTCCACACATCAACATAACGCTGATTCTGGACAGCCTTTTTATAAGGCAAAGGGTGATATAAATAAGCAAAAAAAGAAGGGCATCTGTCATTATTGCAAGAAGCCAGGTCATTATATTGGAGAATGCAAGAAGTGCATAGCCAAAGAGAAGAAAAGGGATTCTAGTATGGCTGTGTCAGATGCATCAGTTCCACATTCTCATGATGGAGGAGATGTTGCAGCCAACTTTGTTGAAGAGCACTATGCCTTTCTGTCTTGCACTTCAGATTTTTCAGCCACTAATGGTGATGACCCATATGCTTTCTTGACTTGCAGTACAATCCTTCAAAGGATGAATGCTCCTTTAGTGTTGATGAGACATTTCATACTTGGTATTTTGACAGTGGTGCTTCAAAGCACATCACTTCCAAAAAGAGTCTGTTTGTAACTCTGCATTCTTCACCCACCAAGAAGAAGGTAACTTGTGCGAATAATTCTTCTTATTCAGTGTGTGGAGTGGGAGACTGTAGGCCATCTCCTGGTGGTTCTAGTGATGCCCTATAGGCCATGGTATGTGCCTTGTAGGCATAAATATAGGCACTTGTAGTGTTAGTGCCTTTTAGGCCACATAGGACACTTAGTCCTATGTGACACCTAGGACACTTAGTCCTAGGTCTAGGTACAAGTAACTTGTGCTCTCTATTTTCATTATCCTAGTTGACGTGACAGCAAACTCTATCGACCCTTGTACCTTATACGTGTTCACTTTTGTCTACGTGTCCCTTCAGTGGTATCAGAGCTAGGCTCGACTCGTCTTCCTACACCCGGACTCCCTGCACCCCCTTCCGTACAGTCCGTACGACTGTACGGACGATTGTACTCAAAGCCTGCATACAAGTCCGTACTATGCCGTACATCTTTCGTACAAGCGCACGAAAGGTCTTGTATCCATTCCGTACCTGTCACGCCGTACAGATAAGTAGTTCAACCACCTACAGATTCGTACTTCAGTACTTGCGCCACCGTACAACCTGCTCAATACTACGTCCGTACCAACTGCGTACATACGCATGTACATCGTACAACCACGTACTTGCATATTGTTCCGTACAACCACGTACTTGCGTACTGTTCCGTACAACCACGTACTGTTCCGTACAACGTACTTGCATCGTACAACCACGTACTTGCTTCCGTACACTGCACTCAGTACCTACGCTGTACGTTGTACATGCACTGTACTTGCTCCGAGATTTGGTACATCCTTTGCACGTGTGAAATCATTTGCAGAGTATTCTCAAAATTTGGGGCTTTTGAGGGCTTTTGCTCTCCTTATCTTCCTTCAACTGTTTGAAGTCTTCTCAAGCCATTTCAACAGCTTGGAAAGCCTACATTTTGAGGTCCATACTTTGGGACAGGTGCACTTTTACAGACAATTTGTGGACAGCAAGTCCTAATTTTGCAGTTGCAAGCCTTGAGGCTATTTTTTGGGATTTGGTCTGCAATTTCACTTTTGATTGCAATACATTGGGACAGATTGGAGAACATTGAGTCACATTTGCAGGACATATTTCAGCAAAATTTGGGGCTTTTCTGCAAGTGATGGACATTCCAAACAAAATTTGCAGCCATGACAATAACTGACCTTATGGGGTGATTTGACATACCTCATTAAATTTGGGGCTTTTGCCAGATTTGCTGTCTTTGCAGTGAACGTTGCCTAACACAGTCACATTTGGGTCAGATCTGCATTTGCCCTTTGTTTTGGGTTAAAAATTTGCAGATATTTGCTGTCATTTTTGGACAGCCAGCTTTTTGCAGTGATAGCCTTGAGGCTTTTGGGTTTTCAGGTCTCTTTCAGGGTATCACATTTGCTATGGCTGGGAACAATCAGGATCTATTTGGTGTTCTTTGTGAAGATGATAAGTTGGATGGCACCAACTATCCGATGTGGTCCTATCTCATGAAACATATTCTTGTTGCAAAGCATTTGTGGAATATTGTTTCTGGGGTTGATCTGAGGCCAGCCAATCCTACAATGGTTGCCTCTACTGCTGGTCCCTCTGTAGGGGGTACTCCTGATGATGCCTCATCTTCTAGCACTCCTGCTACTACTCTTCCAACTCAGGAACAGTCAAGATGGGATGCAAGAGATGCAAATGCACATTCATGCATTGCTTTATCATGCAAGAGAATCATTATTCCACACATCCGGTCTTGCAGGACAGCAAAGGATGCTTGGGATAAATTGGCTTCTCTCTAACAGATTCGCAATGAAGCACGTGTTGCATATTTGAGAAGGCGATTACAGGAAGTCAGTATGCATACCTGACAAAGGTCAAGGACCTCATGGAACGACTTGCCAACATTGATGAGGTGGTGCCAAATTCACAGCTTGTCAGTACCACACTGAATGGACTGCCAGATACATATCAAGGGTTTGCTACAACCCTTCAATTAGTGGCCATGGGTAATCCAGACCACTATTCTTTTGATCAGCTAGTTACTTTGCTTTTGCAGGAAGAGCAAAGTCGAGCTAATAGACAAGCAATTATTCTTGATCATGCTTATTGCTTCACAGCAGACAGGAAGAGGCAAGGCTTCCAAGCCTATGGGCAAGCCAAAATCTGCGCATAGCAGCTGCAATTCCTCCCATGCATCTAAAAATACAGCAAATAAGTCAAAGAAGAAAAGATGCAACTATTGTCGCAAGCCTGGACATGACATTTCGGAATGCAGGAAGCGCATTGCTTCAGAGAAAAAGAAAGCAAGATTGACAATTAATGCCTCACATGCTATTGAATGTTGAGATATCAAGCTCTACCCCCGATATATCTCCTGGATGACTATCATTTATGTCACCACCTATGTTAGTTGTACTCGTGGTGTAGTTAGACTACCACGTATGTTTTTGGTTTGGGTTCACATATGAACCACGTATTCTAGGGTTTGACATATAGGGTATTTCCCTCTTCTATTGTATGGTTGTTGTGTGCAAAAGTGAAGAAAGGCTTCACCCTCCAACCTTGTGTCCTCTCTCTTTTGTGTGTTGTGAAGAAAGCTGAACTTGAGTCTCCTATCTCTCTCCCTTATTCTTTACATGGTATCAGAGCCTTGTTCGTGGTAAGGAGCTCAAGAAAGCAAGCCAAGTTTGTGGTGTTCTGGTAAGAGGACCAGTGTTGCTTTCCTATTTCGAGTTTGGGAGCAAATCTCTGCAGGTAGCATAGTTAGAAGTGCAGGAGTGCACTGTTTCAGATTGAGAGGCCCTTCGTGGTGTGGCGAGAGCGCAGTATATGCTGCGGATGAGGGCGAAGCCCTCGGTGACTTTATTTTTTTGATTTGAGGCCGTTTCGGAGCCCGTTTTGAAGACGGAAGTTCTTCGCAGGCACTCAGAAAAAGGCCCTGTTTTTCACTGCGCGGCTAGTCGGTGGAAAGGTGCCACAGAAATTGCATCGTATGCCTGTGTGCAGAGATATTGGGAGTTGCAGATTCATGCCTGTTACCTGTTGATGCAAAATCGTCACTAGGAAGTGACTGTGTGGTGAAATACCACTTTCGTCAGTGTTGCAGATCTGCCCCTGTGAGGCTTTTTGCAGAAGTTTTGCTATTTGCCCTTGTGAGACATTTGCTGTGTTTACAGGTTGCTGTTACAATTCGTGATTTGTAAAATGTCTGAGAATCTGTCTACCATTGTCAGTGAGAAGCTTGACAAGAACAACTTCCAAGCATGGAAGTTCAGGATGACAAACTTCCTTATGGGAAAGGGAGTTTGGGAGTACATCAGTGGTGAAACTGCAGAACCAGTTTTGGGTGCTGCTCCCACTCCTGCTGAATTGAAGGCCTTTAAAGAATGGCATGAAAAAGCCAGAAAATGCCTGTATTGGCTGTCTGTTAGCATTTCAGATTCTATGATTGTGCATATACAGGATCTAGAGACGCCTAAGGAGGCATGGGATACATTGGTGAAGCTGTATAGCACAAATACCAAAGCACGAAAGATGCAGCTAAAGCAGGAGTTGCACAATGTGCAAAGGAAAAATCTGAATATAAATGAGTATTCCTTGAAGGTGAAAGGCCTTGCAGATTCTCTTGCCTCCATTGGAGCACCTGTTGATGATGAGGACTTAGTGTCCGTGACCTTGAATGGTCTTGGGAAAGATTATGCACAGTTTCGGACATCCATTGGAGTCCGTGAAACATTTCCTGATTTTCAGGAACTTATTGCTCTCTTGCTGAGTGAAGAGCAAAGGAATGGTGGTTCAGCCACCTCAACTTCTCAAGAGACTGCTTTCTACTCGAATACAGGTAGAGGCAGAGGTAGAGGAAGAGGCCGTTTTGGTGGCCGTGCAGGAAATCAGAACCAACAGCAACAACAGGAAAACCAGTCCTATGGAGGAGGACGTGGTAGTTCTAGAGGCAGGGGGAGCCAAAGAGGCCGTGGTTCATGGCAAAGGAACCAGCAAGTAAATAGCAGCACAGAATGCTATTATTGTGGAAAGCCTGGACACAAGGAGAATACATGCTATAAAAAGCAGAATGACATCAAAAGTGGGAAGTTGCAGCAAAGCAACTATGCATCATCAAGTGGGCATGGTGACGACAGAAATGAGCACCTTTTTGTGATGCAGCATATGGTTAACTCCATGTCAGGAGATGCTGCAGCTTGCAATGATGTTTGGTATGTTGATTCAGGTGCCTCTAACCACATGACCAGTCATGGTGAGTGGTTTCATGATGTTAGAAATTTGGATAAGCCAGGTTATGTTGAAACAGGTGATGATACTGCACACCCAATTACGCAGGTTGGTAAAGTGCCATTGGCTATGCAGGATGGCAAAACGAAGTACTTGGCAGATGTACTTCATGTCCCAAAAATCACTAAGAACCTAGTTTCAATTGGTCAGATGGTTGAGCAAGGTCTGCAGGTTAGATTTAATCCTGATGGATGCTTTGTTGAGGACTTGAAAAATAAGTGCCGCTTGGTTGCGAAAGGCAACAAAAATGGCAGAATGTTCACCTTGGATGTTGATATGCCTGAGGTGAAAGCTGCTATGTTTGCACATGGGAGAGGTGTCATTGCAGATATTGAGATATGGCACAAGCGCATTGGGCACGTGAATATACAAAGGCTGAAATCTATGCAAACGAAAAACATTGTTGCAGGTTTGCCTAAATTCAGAGTTGAGGGAATGCAAAAGGTATGTGAAGCATGCCAAATGGGTAAGCAGGCCAGACATGCATTTCCCAAAAATGCTAAGGTGAGCAGAAGACCTTTGGAAGTGATCCATTCAGATGTTTGGACAACCAAAGCTGCTTCTATTGGTGGATGCCATTATTATGTGACGTTTATTGATGACTACACTAGGAAGGTGTGGATTTATTTTATGAAGCACAAAAGTGAAGTGTTTAGCCATTTCAAGGCTTTTAAGGCCATGGTTGAAAAAGAGAAAGGTGTGCATATTAAAGTGCTAAGATCTGATGGAGGGATCTGATGGAGGGGGAGAGTACTTTTCAGAAGAATTTTGTGAATATCTAAAAGAACAGGGAATTCAAAGGAAGTACTCATGCAGGTCTACCCCTCAGCAGAATGGGGTTGCAGAGAAAGGAAGAACAGGCATATTGCAGAAGTAGGACGGGCGATCCTAAATGAGAAAAACATGCCTGATTATTTTTGGGCTGAAGCAGTAGCAACTGCTGTTTATATTATGAACAGAACCCCCACTGCAGCTGTCCATGGCATGACGCCTGAAGAAATGTATACAGGCCAAAAACCAGATATTTCTCACTTGAAGGTATTTGGTTGCATAGCTTATGTTCATGTTCCTGATGAGAAGAGAACAAAGCTGGATCCAAAGGCAGAAAAATGCATCTTTATTGGATACGCTCTGCACCAGAAAGGGTATCGCTGTTATAACCCTTCCACCCGCAAAATGCAAGTGAGCAGAGATGTTGTTTTTGATGAAATGAGCAGCTGGTATGCACCAACTGTTATGGTAGGAGATGCAGATCCAGGAAATGGGAATGCTAATAAATGCAGAGCAGCAATCTCAAGCCTTGAGTGGACCCAGAGAGTCCTCTACTAGTGGATCTAATGCATGGACAGGGAGATTGAGATCTAGTGAATCGTCACATGGCAGCCCTGATAGTGTTGTGCAGGTATCACATAAGGGAAAAGAAAAAGTAGACCATGCTCCAGTGTTTGATGTGTCTGCTGGTAGCTCTCATGTTGATGGAGAGTCAAGCGGCTCTGAAATGAGCCTTGATGAGGAACTTGGGATTCCTTCTGTTGTTACACCTGGTGCAAGGAAAAGCAGGCATGATTTAAAGACTCCTGCAACTGATCCAGTTGTACGGAGGTCCACTCGTATTAAGTATCCAGTTGACAGGCTGAGATATGATGGGTATACAGCACATCACTATGCTTATATGGTCAAGGTTCTAGAGGAGCCAGAGCTATGATGCAGCCAGAAGGTTATGAGGATAATTCACACCCCGATTTTGTATGCAGGTTGCGCAAAGCCTTGTATGGCTTAAAACAGGCGCCGAGGGCATGGTCAGACAAGATAGGGCAATATCTTGTCACTATTGGATTTCAGATTTCCAATTCAGATTTTTCACTTTATGTGAAAAGGACAAACAGAGGGATTGTGCTTGTAATCATCTATGTTGATGACTTGATTATTACAGGTGATAGTGATGCAGACATTAATGAAGTGAAGCTGCTGTTGAAGCAGAAATTTGAGATGAAGGATTTGGGAGAGCTACGTTACTTCTTGGGCATTGAGGTTATTAGATCCCCGAGTGGGATATGGCTGTTGCAAAGGCAATACGGTTTGGACATGCTGTCCAAATATGGGATGACAGGCTGTAAGCCTATCTCTGTTCCATTGGAGCAGAATGTGAAGCTCAATGCAGAGACAGGTGAGCTTCTTGAAGATATTACTATGTACAGGCGCATAGTAGGTAGCTTGATTTACATGACTATAACCAGACCAGATTTGAGCTATGCTGTGGGGCTGGTGAGTCAGTTTATGCAGGCACCGAGGAAGCCACATTTGGATGCGGCTAGGCGCATACTGCGGTATGTGAAGTCCACATTGCATTATGGACTGTTTTATGAAGCTGGGTGTGCATTACAGGTACATGGATACACAGATGCTGACTGGGCTGGTAGTGTCTCAGACAGGAGATCTACTAGTGGTTTTATGTTTTCTCTTGGGAGTGGTGCCATCAGTTGGAGCAGCAAGAAGCAGCCAACAGTTGCCTTGTCGAGCACAGAGGCTGAGTACAGGGGTGCAACAATGGCTGCATGTGAAGTAGCTTGGTTACGGAAGCTACTTGCAGATATGGGACAGTCAATTCATGCAGCAGTTGTCATTCATTGTGACAACATTAGCAGCATCATGCTTGCTAATAACCCAGTTTATCATGCTAGAACGAAGCACATTGAGGTGCATTATCACTTTGTGAGAGAGAAGGTTCTAGCTGGTGAGATTGATCTTGTCTATGTCAGCACTGAGGAGCAGGTGGCTGATATTTTTACGAAGGCATTGGGTACCGAGAAGCTTCGCAGGTTTAGGAGCTTGCTTGGTGTACGTGAGATGGATTTGAGCTTGAGGGGGAGTGTTGAGATATCAAGCTCTACCCCCGATATATCTCCTGGATGACTATCATTTATGTCACCACCTATGTTAGTTGTACTCGTGGTGTAGTTAGACTACCACGTATGTTTTTGGTTTGGGTTCACATATGAACCACGTATTCTAGGGTTTGACATATAGGGTATTTCCCTCTTCTATTGTATGGTTGTTGTGTGCAAAAGTGAAGAAAGGCTTCACCCTCCAACCTTGTGTCCTCTCTCTTTTGTGTGTTGTGAAGAAAGCTGAACTTGAGTCTCCTATCTCTCTCCCTTATTCTTTACATTGAATCCCATGAGCCACCAAATGCTTCACATGCACATGCTCTTCAGGATGATTGGGCATGGGCTGTCCATTGCTCATTTGATCCCTCCAAAGCTTATGCATTCTTTATTGCTAATGATGCTCAGTCCTAGTACTTTGGTAGTGGTGCTTCAAAGCATGTCACATCTTGCAGAAAATTGTTTCACTCTTTAGTTGATTTACCTCGAGGGGGGACTGTCACATGTGCTAATAATGCTTCATATGCTGTAAAAGGAATTGGAGATGTGCAGCTCACATCTATTTCAAGTCATCCTGTCACATTGACAAATGTTCTCTTTGTGCCTGGAATTGAAGTCAACTTGATCTCAATTTCAACAATTGCCACTTCAGGTTTCAGAGTGATTTTTGATGGCTCAGATGCCTAGTTTATGATCTTCATGATGACAATGCCATAGTTCTCACTGGCACTTTGCAAAAGGGGATTTATCACCTTGATCATCACTCAGCTGCACTTTCTATTGAAGCATTTGCTATTTCAGATTCACAGCTTGCTGAAACTCGTCTTTGGCATGAGAGAATGGGTCATCTCAATTATAGAGCTCTTGCAAAGCTACATTCACAGCAGATGGCAAATGATGTACCTCAAACTCACACAGTTTCCAAACATGTGTGTGAGGGTTGTCTTTTGGGTAAGATGCATCAGTTTCCTTTTCAAAAGAATTGTCCAAAACTCTCACAAAGGAAATTGCAGCTGGTGCACAGTGATGTTTGTGGCCCAATGAGGACAAATGCCATTGGGGGGTACAAATATTTCATGACTCTCATTGATGATTTCACAAGATATTGCTGGATATATCTTTTAAAAGCCAAATCTGAAGTTTTCTTATGCTTTCAGAGGTGGCTGAATATGGTTAAGAATGAATCAGGATGCAAGCTTGTCACCCTCAACACAGATAGGGGGCGAGTATATGTCAAAGGAGTTTGATGCATTTCTGTCTTCACGGGGCATTGTTCACTCATGCACTACTCCTTACACTCCTCAGCAGAATCCTGTTTCTGAAAGGAAAAACAGGTCCACAATGGAGATGGCCAGATGCATGCTTAAGGCCAAGTCTTTGCCCAATAAATTTTGGCTTGATGCAGTGATGTGTACCAACTATGTGCTGAATAGATCACCTACACGGGCACTGAAGACTGTTACACCTTATGAAGCATGGAAAGGCAGGAAGCCTTCACTTTCACACATGAGAGTTTTTGGGTCTCTTATATATGTTCATGTACCATCTCAGCTGAGACATAAGCTTGATGACAAGGCAATCAAATGCATATTTATTGGTTACAGCCCGGAGAGCACAGGGTATCGGTTATACCAACCAAATACTCGGAAGATTATTGTCAGTAGAGATGTAATCTTTGCTGAGCATTCAGCTTCTCCTCTTGTGGACTGCAAAGCTAAGCCAAATGTTGACATGTTTGATGCCTTTGAATCTTGGTTACCTCTGTCATCCTCAGAAGAGGACTTTGACCAGCAACATGAGCCTCCTGCAGGCCCTCCGATGTAATCTTTGCTGAGCATTCAGCTTCTCCTCTTGTGGACTGCAAAGCTAAGCCAAATGTTGACATGTTTGAAGCCTTTGAATCTTGGTTACCTCTGTCATCCTCAGAAGAGGACTTTGACCAGCAACATGAGCCTCCTGCAGGCCCTCCACCAAGCAATAGGCAGCCACTACCTCATGCTGATTTGCAGGTTTCTCTTCCGGCACAAAATGATCCCACTATTCATATTGCAGTCATTGAAGAAAGAGCTGTCAATAGACAGCAAAGGCAAGTTCCCAGATGGCTTCTTGATACATTGAGGGATAGCAAACAAGATCAAGCTTTTGCTGCCCAGACAAGATCAGGGAATAGAGAGATGCATGGTCACTTTCTTGAGTTTGCACTCCTTGCTACAGCTTGCAATGAAGAGCCTTTGTGCCATAAAGATGCTTTTGACAGTAAAGAGTGGATGGATGCAATGAAAGCTGAGTTACAATCCATTGCTAAAAATGACACATGGGAATTAGTAGATCTCCCTCCCGGCAAGCATGCCATTGGTACCCGGTGGGTCTACAAATTAAAAAGGAAATCTGATGGCAGCATAGATCGATACAAAGCCCGTCTTGTTGCAAAAGGGTATGCCCAACAACAAGGCATTGACTTTGAGGAGACATTTTCTCCCACATCCAAGATTACTACCATTAGATGTGTCATTGCCATTGCAGCCCATCATCATTGGCAAGTGCACCAACTTGACATCAAGACTGCTTTTCTTCATGAGGATCTGCAGGAAGAAGTCTATGTCACACAACCTGTAAGAAATCCTAGATTTACTATATTTAGAAATGTGCTAAGGAACAGAAAGGAGACTGAAATAGCAGAGAACAAGGAATAATTGTATTGCTTGAGTGTCTGTAGTATCTGTAGTGTATCATCCATACAATTGGGCCTCTCTTATATAGAGAGTGAAGAGTCACACATGAAAAGGTGTGTACTCCAAAGTGTATGTGCATGAAGAGGTGTGTACCCCTTGTGAAGGGTGTGACCCTTGATGAGAGGGTACATTACAATAGGAATGTCTCTTCAATAGAATGTCTCTTGTGAAGGGTTGTGCCTCATAGGAAGTGTCCCATCGAAAGGGCAAGGGTTGTGCCTCCTAGGAAGTGTCCCGTCGAAAGGGCATACCCTTCCACAAGTGTCCATTCATCAAACCATCCATAAGTCTAAGGTATAGAGAAAGGAATACGTCACAGATCGTGACACGACCTCCTGGCTTTGAGGTTGTTAATTCTGAAAATAAGATATGCCGGCTTAGAAAAGCCCTTTATGGTTTGAAGCAGGCACCCAGGGCATGGTATGCCAAAATTCATGCACCCCTTGGTTTTCCACAGAGCCCACTCTTTATGTCCGTGGGAGTGGATCTGATTTTTTAGTGCTGATTTTATATGTGGATGATATGCTCATCACGGGCCCAGATACTCAGCATATTGCAGCTTTCAAAGCTGATTTGCAGCAGGTTTTTGAAATGTCAAACATGGGACAGCTCCACTATTATTTGGGCATTCAATTTGCTCATGTTGAGGGGGGTATCATGATGTCACAGTCCAAGTATATTGGACAGCTCCTTCATCGTTTTCAGTTCGAGGATTGCAAGCCAATCTCTACTCCAGTAGACCCTAGCTTCAAATTCTCAACTCATGATGGGAGCCCACCATGTGATATCACTCTTTATCATCAGGCTATTGGATGTCTTATTTATTTATGTCACACCAGACCTGACTTACAGTATGCAATATCTCAGCTCACCAGATTCATGCACATGCCCAGTTCACAGCATTGGCAGGCAATGAAGAGAGTCTTCAGATATCTCAGAGGCACTCAGGATTTAGCCCTCTTCTATGGTGATCAGGGTTCACTTACCATGCATGCTTACACGGATAGTGACTGGGCAGGATGTTCCGACACCAGAGTGTCACATACTCGCAATTGTTTTTTGCTTGGCAATTCATGTATCTCTTGGCTCAGCAAGAAGCAACCAACAGTTGCCACATCTAACTGTGAGGTTGAGTACAGGGCAGCTTTCACCGCTACAGTAGTGTGTTTGGCTTCGACAATTACTTACAGATCTTGGTATTCGCCAGACATCCTCCACTATTGTCTACACTGACAGCCAGAGTGCTTTGGCCATTGCGCGTAACCCAGTGTTTCATGCGCGTACCAAGCATATTGAAGTTCACTATCATTATGTTCAGGAGCGGTTGTCACCAGGAGACATAGAGTTGTCCTTCCCATAGAGGACAACATAGCAGATATGTTTACAAAGGCACTTCCTCGTCCCAAGTTGTCTTCCAACAGGCTTTACACTTGGTTCCCTTTGTTACATGATCTAACATCCCTTGTACATTCATAGGTGAAGGCAGTGACAAACAAGGTCTCTGAGGCTGTGCACAGAACTGAGCAATGTCATGGTGGCTTTTGTTTGTGTATGTTGTCACAACCCCGAACAACTCTTACATGAACAACTAGAAGCCACTCCCACCCTTAATCCATCGCACATTAGGACAGCTCTCGTCTTCATCCATCAAGCTTTTTCCTTGAAAGGAAGATGTCTTGCTAGAGAACCTTCTCATGAAGCAGGACCAACTTGAGCTCATAGAGGAGTAGGGCTCTGATACCAACTTGTAAGGTTTTGGAGTAGAGGCAGATAGAGGGTGGAATAGAACAATACAGTTGTGGAGAGCACAAGAAAGCTGAAGTGCTATTACGAAATGTCAAAAGGCCTTAAAGTACAATAACAAATACCTCCAACATAAAGATCTAACCCTAAGGTGAACACAAACCTCCTAAATGGAGGCAAAAAGTTCCCTAGAAATTTTCACACCATACTAATACAACACTCATGACAGCAACACGAGATCACAAATGACAAACCAAGTCGCATCTGAAGGAGGTTTCCAGAAACCCAATCCCCTTTCACATGTGAAACTACCCATGACACTAACAAGGGATGAGAAATAGATATTTTTGGGGATTCCAGGTTTTTACCGAATGGAACTGATATAAACACTGGTCCTTTTTGTACCCCACCCCACAAAAAAGCAAGGTATCCTCTTTTTGCTTTGACCTTTGCACAAGTTGGGAATAGCTCTCTCTCTCTCTGTTTGCTGATCGTCAGCGCCACCGTTATGCTCATTGTATCAGTTATCTTTAGTCTCATAGACCTTCACGGTCTCCCGAAGACTTTAATAAACTTTCTTTCTTTCTTTCTTTCTATGTCGTTGATCTACGTTTGAGCTATGCAAACCCACCCCTACAGGAACCCCCCTCTCCCCTCCCATAAGGGCTGCGTCCCCTCTCCATCAACACTCAACTTCTCCACCGCCAATCTCCTATTGATACCCACTCTTGTAACCAACATCTCCATCAACACCCACCTCCTATATTGCCAATCTCCCGTCAACACCCACCCTCTCTCCAACAGCACCCTCTCTCCTCGGACCTCCTTCATCCATCCTCGCCCGTACTTCTTGAGGCAAGAACAGCTCCACTAATCCCGTTCAAGAGGAGGCTCCCACATGTGCTCCGACTTTGCCTTCAGAAAGCTCAACAGAGACAACAATCGTTAGAAGAGCGGGAACATTCAGCCAAAAATGTAGGGAGGAAGCATTCCCTGCAGCTCAGGCAAAGCTCACAAAAGATGGTCAATTTCAGGACGAGATCTCTCTAAGAACACCCATTGAGGAGGAGGGATTAACTATATAGAGGAGACGATAAACAAGGTAGGCAAGAGAAGCCTATGAGGGCTGAAGCGCGTAACAATTGTGGGAAGTTTTTTATGAATGGGAATAAGTGGAGGAGATGCTGCAAAGAGAAGACAAGCAAGGAGTGTGAGCTTTCTATCCTCCTTTCTTGTTCTTCTCTTGTTTAAAAAATAATTCAATTGAAGACTACTGTCTTCTCTGACTGAATCAACTTCTTCCTCATGGGGGCCATTATCATTGGTTGCTTGTAGACTTTTCACTATGCAAACAGGATGCTTCTGCAAAGGTTGAGCTCTATGCACCTTCCTTTAGCAAATCATACACAATTAGACGAGAGCTTTTCACTTTGTCGTCCAAGACCTGCAGCAGGCAAGAAGGCTGAACCAAAGTTGATCCGCAGATCGAACACACTCACAGGACGACAAGATCACAACACAATACCAAGAAGAGAGAGAAGGGAAAGAGGGGGAAGGGGGGGGAAGAGGGGGGGGGGTTGTTTGCATAGGGCAAGAAATACCTTGAGAGAATTATCAGCAGCAGCACTAAGTAACACTGGCTCATTTGCAAAAAAATGTAAAGCAGATATGGCAGCTTCATGAGCATCTCTTATGACAGCTTGCAATTTACGTTTCTCTAGATTCCATATACTTATGCTTCCTGAAGAACCTCCAGCTGCTAAAATAGGTTGCCCATCTGCATCATAAAGCATCACTTCAGATTGGAACCCTTGTTATTTTCTGCAGCATGAAACAGTACAGCCCTAACAACATTGCTGTACAAGAAAATGCCAAGACAGACAAAGGGCAAAAGACATAAAATTTCCCTTTACTGCAAAATTTTCTGAAGTTCTACAATTATTGTTTTCCCAAAAACACATATTAAACACTTGCAAATAATGGTTAAATTCTGCAGGCAGGCAAATAATGGTTAAATTCTGCAGGCAGGCAAATAATGGTTAAATTCTGCAGGCAGGCGAATAAAAATTATTCCACAGGCAATAAGAAAGTAATAAGGTTGTGTCTGAAATATGTGAAGATGCTGAAGCTTGGTTTCATTTTGTCAACCGAAAACTTTTATAATGCCTTGTCTTTTCACACAAATTAACTAATCAAACCTTATGAACAGGTCATAATTCACTAACTAGTTCTATGGCCTATTTCCAATGTGGGTCCCGCTTCAATGTGAAGTCAAGTGTCCATTTACATCAGACCAGTTTGATATCATTTTTCAAGACAACCTATTCTTATCTGTCTTTTACCAGTTCTAAATGATAGTGCAGTAACTGCTCCCCTTGCTGTATGCTGGAAAGTCACTATGGATTCGTCAAATCGAAGATTATGAATATATATTTTCCCATCCGCACAGCCAATACCAACAACATCCAAGGCTGGAGATGAAACACAGCAGCAAACCAGAGAACCCCAGCCCGAAAATCTGTAGACCATTTTTCCTGTGTTGATATTCCAGAGGTCGAAAGATCCATCTTGGCTCGCAACAAAAACCTGCAGTCTCACAGAATACACGAAAATTAGCACATAACACAAATTGAGAACGTTTAACATGTGTTTTGAAGCATTTGTGCATTCACATAGGATTCAACCGTGATGTATGAAAAAGGCAAACATACTTGCAAAAGAGTCACAGTTCATAGTCAATCTCTGTTCAAAACCTGAGAATCTTCCAGAATATGTACTGAGGCTAGGTAGCCTACTACCCTCACCTCATGCGTGCCTCAGCCTAAATGTTGCAAAACACGTGCTAAAGTTTATTGGCTCTCCCTAGAGCGCTTAGGTGTTAGACATACACATTTGGTTGAGGATTGCTACCACTTTAATGTTAGAGAGAATGAATTGCACCCATTGAATAAACAAATGTAGGATTTGTACTAAAACCCTAGGATTAGTAAATATTAAATCCTAGAGGGGCACAAGGCGTAATATGATGCTGCCAATGCTTAAAAACTTATGCAGCAGAACTAGGTACCTACAGGATCTTGAAAGTTTGGTTACACATGTTTCGGTCCTAGTGACCAAAGTAACATAGTGTGACACACAAATGATAATAACTTGGGAAGGTATTGCCAATCATGTGACCTCTCCTTTTGTTTTTAGAGAAACCAAGGGAAAGAAGAAACCAAGCGAAACCCACCAAAATGAATCAAGTGCTTTGTGTGCCCATTCGTGCAGAAAGTGATTTGAGCATGGTTTAAGTCCACCTCATCAAACTCTAGATGCCCACGTCTACAACCTACAAGACTGACATTAAATGATTTATCCATGGTGAATACACAATCAAGAGTCTCGTCCTACAAGCTCCACAAATGCAGCAGCATGAGTGCTAATTGAGAAGAGAGAGAGCAAGAGAGAGAGAGAGAAACAAACCACCAAGGACCCCAATGAAAATAAACTCCAATACACCATAAAGAGTGCTTCTATTTCTTGTGTGCTAGGATATACCATAGAAATAAACTCCAATACATCAGCCAAAAATGACATGCAAGGCATGGAGCATGACCAAAAAGTGACCTCCTTTCATACGCGAGGCCTCGCGAGCCTATGGGACAAAGTGCACAAAAAAAGAGATTCATCCAAGCCACATTGGACTAGAGCAAAGGGGGCGCTAGGGCCCTTGCTAAAAACTAATCTATGCTATGCTGATCTACTGAGCTCAAGAGCTCAAGCAAAATCAAAAATCAAATACAAACTCAATACTAATCTATGCTATGCTGATCTACTGAGCTCAAGAGCTCAAACAAAATCAAAAATTAAATACAAACTCAAACTGAAGCAAGCTGGAGCAAACTGAGAGCTGGGACTTAGAAACCGAAGCCCGCTAGAACAAGCGTTGGCGCGGCCTCCTCTAGTATAAACCTTTGACAGCCTATATCTTTTGATTAACAAACCTTAATGGGTTCATGTAGCATATTAAATCAAATGGCAAGACATGATTTACACATATATCATGTTTGTTTCAACACCAATAAAGTTACATGCATGAGAGTAAGCATTTTATGAAGTTATGGCTAATTTATTTCACCGAGTTTAGAGCATGATCACCCATTTTAGGCTATTGTTTTCAAGGGTGAGATTAGCAGGATAGCCCAATTAGGCACTGCTTTTCAAAGAGCGTCTTTGAAAAAAATTCATTTTTTCACGCTATGTTGACATTGGACAAGCTGCATCAGGCTTGAGAATGCACTCTTATAGACTAGGTATGTGTAGGAAATGGAGAAATGCCCCATCTGAGAATGCTACCGAGGTTTACAAGAATGAGCTCAGAAAAATTTTGCATGCTGGCCATGCCATGCAAGGTGAGATTCTAGCATCGGAAACTTCGTCATTGGGGTGTAGATGCCTCAAACAAATGATTTTGTGCTGAGTGTCACAGTTGGTGTTTCAATTGTGACTCAGATTACAGCAAATGCCTCGAAGGTCGTGAGTGGTATTCGCTCTAGATTCAGAGATGGGAAGGCAGTTAAATGGAGGTCCAAGCTAACAAAAGAATGTCATGAGAACATAGAGAAGGTCCGTACTTTGGATGCTACTGTTATTCATGAAGCCATATTGCTGTGCAATGAATCACATGTGTTTTATGTCAATACAGAGGGATCTAGAGAAATTGGTGTGAATTATTCTGTGTTGATATCAGAATTGCCACGATGTAGTTGCGAAGGATTTTAAAAGAGCGAAGGCAAAAAGATGGTGTATGTTCCTTGCAAGCACGTGTATTACATCTTCTTGAATGCTTTGGGTTGGATCCACATGCACACGAGTACATGCCCTTGTTTGGAGGAAGAGGTGCAATGTGCCAACATAGAGGGCGTGACAACACGGTGTTGCGATAACTTCGTTTTGAGGCCATTGGCCCTGAGGAGCATTTTGGCATTAGTATCTATTAGTAAAGTAAAGTATGGCGTAGTTACACTCTTCATGTTCCATGCTGCAAAATTATATTAACGGACATTAATCTCTCTCTCTCTCTCTCCCCTATGGATTTTGAGTTTATTTGTTACTAGGTTGAATGGTAATTTTCTAAGCATTACTTTAGTTCAATTTTTTCAAAACATGCTTCCACATATGCGCAGTTCTGACAGGTATTAGAATTTGCTTTCTTTCCAAGAGATTTTAGCTTGATATCAATGGTTATACAATGTACAGCATGGTGATGGATCTTTAGTATCCATAGATAGTCACATTCAATGGATGCTAGTATGTGGAGTAGACTTGATACGATTGATGTTACAAGTCGATTGACTATTACGCAGCCATTAGTATAAAAAAAGCACATGAGATGTGCTATTTCAATCACACATCATAAAGAACTTGCAGTGATGAAGGAAGCTCATGGAAGTTTTCCTGTATCTCGACACAGCTCAATGATGGAACCAGTAATAACGATTATTATCTTCAAGAGGTTAATTCTAGAATCAAAATTGTGACTCTGACTACAAACTTGCGGGAATAAGTTATGGAAAAATGCCATAATCCTTCACTTGTGGGTCATAGAGGAACGTTTCTATTTAGCCTCCAATCAAGGAGGACATAAATTAGTTTGTTCATTCATGTCCCACAAGTCAAAAGTCGGAGTATGATAGGTCACAGCCCCATGGGTTATTAGAGACTTTACCAATTCCAAACGCAGCTTAGGAACACATGGCAATGGTTTTTTTACAAGATTTTTGAGGTAATCTCAAGGACTCGATATGAGATGGACAGTAATTAACATGTTTAGTAAGCACGTGCAATTCATTCCATGCAGAGATTCTGAAAGCTATAGAGGCCACCTCACTATTTATAAATCCTATCTTTGTTCATCACGATATCCCAAAGAGCACATCAGCGAGCAACTTTTGGCAAGTGTTTGGTTCGACAATTTGTCCAAGCACCTAATTCTTGTTGCTGTGTACCTGTTACAGCAATTGCAATTTTAGAGTTTGAGCAAGAGAACAGACCAACATACACCATAAAGCAAGCCACTAGAAGGTAACTCCCAAATGAAGCTAGACTCCTCAAACAGGTGAAGAACAGGGGCAAGAGCAAAATCGCAATTGCAGGATCAAGCTCCTAGATAAATCACAACTTGCGAACTTGCGAATTGCCTAGGAGCACTCCTAGGTGCAAATCGTCACCCAAGAATGGTCCTGCATGGATTTTCCAATTGCAACCCCATGTGGATGAGCAAATCGTTGAAGATGGGACCCCTCCAAGCTAGTAGAGCAGCTTGAAATTGCAATAGGCATGCCATAGGTAAGAAGAACTTGCATGTGGAAGCACTCAACCATTTAGGGGAAGAAACGAAGTGTTAGCACTGCACTAGTTGATCATTTAAAGATGATTTGTTGAAAATTTGAGTTACTACTATGATTTCTATTTGGTTTGAAGATAGATTTGTATTTAGATTGAAAATACTCACGCTTCTAGTAGGTAACTTATTTCAGCTAGCTTCTTGGGCTGAGTTCTTACCCTTGAGTTCACAATCGTTTGGACTACTTTTTGTTCAATATATTTCTCGTATTTTAAGAAGAAGGTTGAAAATAGATAATTGGTTTTGTCCTAGCTAGATTGCTATTATAATGATAACCAAGCATCATGGAATGGAGAATATTCAAAATTTTCTCTCTAAAATGGGGTAGTCCTCATTCGCACACTATGTGGTGCGACCCGATGCCTGCCTTTACACTCTCTCCGATCGTAATAAGGTAGAGAGGGAGGAGCGCACGCTTCTCCTTGTTCTGCACATGCATACGCCCGACAAAAACAGGAATACATCTTGCATGGATCTTATCACCTGTCATACATACTCATAACCCATGACACTTGGCAACACTCGGTGCTTTCTTTGCACAGGTGCTCACCCATCGGGATTAGCTTCTTAGCTCAAGTTCAAGCTAGGGCAAGGCATTTGGTCTCTGATTTATCCAGGTAAATTTTAAGGGCAAATATTTGCCCAATGGCGAATTTAGAAGCTTGTCCAAGTCAGGATGCTAATATTTAAAGCTTTAAATTTGATAAATTCGCCCAAAAATTAACATAATTTCCTCATATAAGGTTCAAATTAAGCCCTCCAAGTACTCAAATAGATTAGCATAAGTCATCTAGAGCCATCTATAAGATTAGAATTCTCAAATTCTAGCTTATAAAAAATCATGTATATGAACTTTAAGTATACTCAACCCATTAAAGCTTTGAAAATGGTAACATAGGCTAATATTTATAACTCAACCCGTTAAAACCTTGAAAGTGGTAGGATAGGCTAATATTTATAACTATACCTTGGGAAAGTTTTGCCCGATGACCTACGATTCCATAACTCTATAGGGAAAAGATTCACCAAATGACATAAACTTCCATAACTGTGTTCCCCTCTTAAAAGTTACCCTGCTTCTATATGCAGCATTGGCACATGGCTCAACTTGATACAACATTACACCGTACTTGAGGATTGAAGTTTTCATGCTTTTGCTTTTGCTTATGTATTCATAAGGGGTTCTCATAGACCATATTTTGTCTCCAAAAAAACTATATTAGTCACTTAGAGGCATGGAACGGGCCCGAGCAGCCACACTAGATTGAGAGCACGATAGGTAAGAAACATGCCTTTATCACCAACACTTTTGGGCTTTACATCGATGAGATCACGACCTTCATTGATCGATTGGAGGTGACAAGTCAGTGTTGGTAGATGATGTTACAGTTACTCTTATATTTAGATTACATTGTCATACTCGGCAACGGGTTTATGGAGACATCTAGACCCCGGAGGTGCTTTGCACGGGGAGAGGCTTGACTATTATGTGAGTGTGTGTGGAGAGAGAGCAAGAGAGTGAGCTGAGAGCTTGAAAGCTTGAGAGCTTAGTTGCAATAGAAGAGTGTAAGAGTGTTACAACTGAAGGAGTGAGATAAGGTTTTGTCCTAGTGACAAAACCTTAGTAACCATAGTTAGTGGACTAACTGCGGTTAGGGAAAAAAACCTCTTAAAGAGGGAAAAGTGCCCCTAACTAGCTTATTAAATTACATTGGTCACTACTGAATTATATCTATAATTCTAACACCCCCTTGCAGTACCAATGTCATGTACAAGGATGATTAATCACCAAACGGATATAAGTTCAGGGCACTGCGAAATGCCTCAAACTTTTCACGTGGAAGTGCTTTGGTGAAAATATCTGCAACATTGTCATGTGTGGACACAAAGATCATACTGATCTCTCCAGCATGCAACTTCTCTCTGCCGTAGTGATAGTGAACCTCAATGTGCTTTGTGCGAGCATGAAACACTGGATTCTTTGCCACTGCAATGGCACTCTGACTATCAGTGAGAATTGGAGAAGGACCCTCCAATGACAGATGAAGATCAGCAAATAGACGATGCAGCCAGACACATTCAACTGTTGCTGTGAAAGCTGCCCTGTAGTCAGCTTCACATGATGAGGTAGCCACTGTAGATTGTTTCTTGCTCAGCCAAGAAATGCAAGCTTTACCCAAAAAGAAACAATTGCCACTAGTGGACTGCCTAGTGTCATAATCACCAGCCCAATCTGAATCACTGTAGGCATGCATCTGCAAGTCACCTCCCCGGGAAATAACAAGCCAAAAAACTTTGTGCCTTGCAAATAACGGAAGATGCGCTTAACTGCCTGCCAATGCATAGTTTTTGGGCTGTGCATATACCTGCTCACCTGAGATACTGCAAACTGAATATCAGGTCTAGTGTTGCAGAGATAAATGAGGCATCCAACAGCCTGACTGTGAAATGTGGCATCAACTGATTCTCTTGCATCATGCATTGTGAGTTTCAGCCCCGGCTCCATGGGAGTGGCTATGGGCTTACAATCATGCATGTGAAATCTGTCCAAGAGTTTCTGCACATACTTGGACTGAGACATAATGGTGCCACGTCTCTCTTGAGAAAACTGGATCCCCAAATAAAAGTGAAGCAGCCCCAAATCTGACATGTCAAAGTTGGTCTGCAAATCAGCTTTGAAATCTGCAATATTATCTTCATTAGACCCTGTGAGTAGTAAGTCATCGACCTAAAGAATGATGACTAACATTTCCCCCCCATCCTTCTTGATGTAGAGGGTGCTCTCAGTAGGACTATTATGCAGCCCCTTGCTGGTCAAAAAGGCATGAATCTTGGCATACCACGCACGAGGGGCCTGTTTCAGCCCATACAAAGCTTTATTTAGCTTGCATACCTGAAGTGCATTTTCTGAAATTTCAAAGCCTGGAGGTTGTTTGACATAAACCTCTTCCAACAAGTCTCCATTTAGGAAGGCTGTTTTAATGTCCAACTGATGAACATTCCACTCAAAATGTGCAGCCATTGCAATAACAGATCAGATGGTGGTCATCCGGGATGTAGGAGCAAAAGTCTCCTCGTAATCTATGCCTAAATTCAACTGGCACATGAGCATATGCAAGGCATCCAAAGACACGGAAATGATCCACTGAAGGCTTTCTCCCATTCCAGACTTCATAGGGAGTTTTTGTTTTCAAAGCCTTAGTGGGAGACCGATTTAAGATGTAGTTGGCACACATTAGACCTTCAAGCCAGAATTTGTGAGGCATGTGTTTGCTTTTTAGCATACATCTGTCCATCTCCATAAGAGTTCTATTTTTCCTCTCAGCTTTGCCATTTTGCTGAGGGGTCAGCCTCACTGTGAGCTGATGCACAATACCCTTGCTTTTCAGAAAAGCATCAAAATCTGCAAACAAGTATTCCCCACCTCTATCTGTGCGCAATGTCTGTATCTTGAGTCCAGATTCATTTTCAACCATGGCTGAAAAGTGTTTAAACGCCATGAACACTTCTGATTTGCGCTTCATCCCAAAGACCCAAGTGAAATTGGAGTAATCATCAATAAAAGTAACAAAGTAGAGATGACCACCCAATGATGGAGTCCTCATGGGACCACAGACATCACTGTGTATAAGCTGTAATTTTCGGACAGCTTTAACTGAACCATCCTTTTTGAAGGGAAATCTGTGCATCTTGCCTAAAATGCACCCTTCACAGGCATGTGGAGGAGGTATCTCAAGAGGTGGCAATGCATCAACCATAGAGTGCTTCTGAAGTGTCATCAAGCTGCTGTAATGCATGTGGCCATATCTGGCATGCCATAACTCTGCATTCTACATGGCAAGCAGTAGGAGTAGAAACTGCAAGAGCATGGGCTGCTCTTTTCTCAAAAAGATCAAGCTGAAAAAGCCCACGCAGCAGAGTACCAGATAATCTCAAGGCATAATCGTTTTCTCTGTCTCGGACAGCACATTTGTCATCCTCAAAGATGACCTGAAATCCAGCTCTGTTAAGAGTGGACACTGAAAGGAGATTCTTGGTGATACTAGGCACATACAAGACATCTAAAAGTCTGAAAACTGAGCCATCAATGGCAGTAAGCTCAACTTCTCCTGTACCACGTACTGAATACGACGAGTCGTTGGCACAAGTGACTTTCTTACCAACGGGAGGTGGATGCAAGGAAGTGAAGAGACACTTCCTAGAAGTGATATGCTTGGAGGCACCGCTGTCAAAATACCAAGTATTCAGTGTTTCATTGACACTGAAAGCTGATGCATCCGTGGAAGGATCATAACTGCAAGTCAAAAAGGCATATGTATCGTCATTACAAGTGGCTGTACTATCCCGAGCATCTGGAGCAGCCAACCTAGAATCTGAAATGCAAGATAAAAAGGCATAATCCTGTTCAACAAAGTCGGCTGCAGCATCCCCATTGTCAGATGCATGAGGAGCAGAATCTGAAACAGCCATACCAGAGCTGTTTTTCTTCTCTTTTGCAAGCCTTTTCTTGCATTCTGCAATGTGATGACCTGGCTTTTTGCAGTAATGACAAAAACCCTTCTTCTTGGGCTTACTTGCATCATTCTTAGCCTTTTGTGAAGGCTGTCCTGACCCACTAGAAGGCTGATTTACTGATGTCTTTGCCTGTCCCTTTGTTTTTTACTTGAACTTTGAGAGCATAGCTTGTTCACCTGCACGTGAAGCCAAGTTTTTCCTGGTCTGCTCTTCCTGAAGCAGAAGTCCTATCAACTCATGAAAAGTGAGAGGATTTGCACCCCCCCTCAATGATAAGTTCAGCGAGGTATGAAAGCTGAGATAAGTCTCAGGAAGAGAATTCAGAGTGGTGGTAATCATCTCTGAATCAGGAATAATCTCATCAATGTTCAATAATTGCTCTTTGAGATCCTGTAGCTTCGTGAGGTGGACTGACATGGAGTCACCCTCTTCCATATGTGTATTACTTAACTCTCTTTTCAAGAAAGATACCCTTGCATCATTCCGGGCTGCATACATGCTTTCTAAGATATCCCACGCTGCCTTCGAGGTCTTACACAACCGGATATGCGGAATGATAAATCTTTTCACTGAAAGAGAGATACATGACAAAGCTAAGGCATCCCGTAAATCCCATCTCTTTTGTTTTGGAGTGGTGGCTACAGCTGCACCAACAACCTGTCCTGCAACTGCACCCTGTGCACGACCTCTTCCACCTCCTTGCTGGGGAGGGGTATTAGGTGCAATACCTGCTAGTCGGATCTCACCCCCATTCACATAATCCCATAAATTGCGAGAAATCAGAATATTGCGCACCATAAAACTCCATAGGAAGTAGTTGGTACCATCCAACTTGTCTTCCTGTGAAAGACCACCGAACTGGAAATCATTCTGATTTTGCTGGGCCATATCTGAGAAAGAGATTTTGGCAGATACAAAACTGAATTCCCTTACTGGGAATGAAATGCACAACTCCCAAAAAACACAGCCAAGCACTGGCTGTAAATGCAACTCAGATTTCTGCACTTGCACTGTCAGAAATCTGTCCAAGCATCAAAAACTCTCCGGAATCTGCCAAAAGTGCTGCAAAACACTTCAAGAAAGGCAGTATGAACTGAAATCTCCAAAATTACTCTCCCAACACAAAAGCCCCAAAATAGGCCTGAAATTGCAACCAGAAAGGGGCAAATTGATCAAAAGCCCCAAATGTTGCAAGAATTGCGCTCTGTCTGGAAAAGCCCCAAATTTCACTGCGAAATTGCAGTGTAATCACAAAATCCCCAAATTTCTGCAAGAAATTGTACTGCAAAACTGAAAGCCCCAAATTTCGAGCTTGAAATTGCAACCAGAAAGGGGCAAAAGCACAGAAAGCCCCAAATTTTTGGGCTAAACCTTTGAATCTGCCTGCAAATGAACCTTGCAAGTAGATCCCTGCTCAGAAGTCCTGCAAAACTGTAAATTTCCAAGCCCACCTGCAAACAGTATGGCAGTTTGTACGGCGCTGTGCAACTCAGCCAGTACTGTCAGAATCCGTACGGTTGTACGGATGTGTACGGCAAGCTGGCACAAATGTACGACGAACGTATGGACTAGCTGCAGGTGTACGACCTGACAGATTGCAAGACCTACGAGGCGCCACACGTGTGGTACGGTCGACGATGTACGGCTGACGCAGGCTGATAGTACAGATGGAGCACTGGTACGGACGACGAGCAGATGTAGTACGTGCTGGAGTAGACGGACCTGTACGGAATGTACGGTTGCAGGCTGTACGCCGCAAGTACGTACGGGGCTGCAAGCTGTACGGCGACGAGCTATACAGTCATACGGTCGTGCAGTACGAAAGCAGCAAGTACGAGCAGATATGCAGTTGACAAAGCAGTACGGGTGTACACAGGTGTACGGTAGGTACGGACGACGAGACTGCAACAGACAGAAGGTACAGCCAGCAAAGGGAGTTCGCGGGAGCTAGAGTCCGGGAGCAGGAAGCAGGTCCAAGAGCACGATCTGCTCTGATACCAAATGTGAGTGTGAGTGGAGAGAGAGCAAGAGAGTGAGCTGAGAGCTTGAAAGCTTGAGAGCTTAGTTGCAATAGAAGAGTGTAAGAGTGTTACAACTGAAGGAGTGAGATAAGGTTTTGTCCTAGTGACAAAACCTTAGTAGTCACTAACCATAGTTAGTGGACTAACTGCGGTTAGGGGGAAAAACCTCTTAAAGAGGGAAAAGTTCCCCTAACTAGCTTATTAAATTACATTGGTCACTGCTGAATTATATCTATAATTCTAACATATTAAGCTTGGGAAGACCAAGGTCATGATCTTGAATACCTCACAGCTGGCTTTGCATTGACATAGATTCACGTATCGGAGGGAAACCGTGGAGACTGTAAAGGCCTACACGTACTTAGGGGCAATACTTACCAGGCTAGTGTCCACAATGATTCGTGCAACCAAGGCATGACTCACAAAAGGTCATGTAACTTGAGCACAACTGGGGAGACAATATTTTCGGGCGCAATTCCAAGATCCCCCGACAAAGGGGTGGCTGTTTGATACGTTGGTGAGACCGATGGCTATGTATGTGATCTCTTGGCCATTGAGTGGAGGGGATTGAGAGGCTACAACTGGTTATGGGATCCAGGATGATTCGGAGTAAGCCCTCAGCCCCTCATCAAATAGTGTAGGCAAGTTTCTTAGTGCCTAGTCATGCAAGCTCTCTAAAAGGGATTCAAATAAATTCACTACATTACAAAGACATTTCAAAATCAATTCATTCACACTTGCACAAAAGCACCGTCCCAATACCAATATCAGAGCACCTTGTTTAGATAGGTTTCTGGATGCATTATGCACGTTGGTGAAACCCCCCCTCCCAAATCGAGCTTCCCCACGGGAACAGATTCTGTGCCAACACTCGTAGCTTCCCATATAAAAAGCCAACCCTTTGCATCAACGCTCAGAATATTCTTGCCAATAGAAAGTAAATGTGAAACTTTGCTTTCATGTGCACACCATTTGGTAACCTGCATACAGATATAAATGTGTGAGTAGTGGTCTTGAGTCTTTATATCTAATTGGTACTCAGTATGTTGAAAGCAGTCATTCCTCTAAATGCATACCAAACGCACAAAATTATTCAGAAGTCAAACCCTACATCAACCAAGGACAAAAGCAATAAACTGCATCGTTATAAATGGCACAAGGAGAAACTTATGAGATACAGCATCCATGCGCATGCAAGGAAAGATACGAATTTGAATAACTATAGGTAGCCTACATTGAACAAGGATAGAAGCCCCCCAAAAAAACATATTATAGATTCCAGAAGGAGAAATTAAGAGACAAGGCATTCAAGTATATCAAAGAAAATGTAAATACACAACTTGAACACATACAGGCTTCATAGGCAGCAGGCTGATGAGTATCTCTACTGCAGCCTGCACTTAGTTTGGCAAAAGCATTCCCGTACAAGGAAAGAGCAAGCTTGAACCAGGATAATGATAGGTAACAGATCAAACAGATAGGTGAAAGCATTTGCAAAAATGAGGACAAAAAGTGTAGGCCATCTTCTCCCGATCGTATTGATGCCCTCTGGGCCCTGGTATGTGCCATGTAGCTTTAGTTATTGGCCCTTAGGTCACCTAGTACTTTTAGTGTCTTATGACACCTAGTAGTAGTGGTACCACTAGGACACTAGGTCCTAGGGTTCTCTTTTATTGTACCTTGTACTTTCATTTTCATTCTAGTTGATGTGACGGCTTCCACTCCTTTTCTCCACTCTTTTGCATCCTTTTGCTTCCGCGAGCCTACAGTGGTATCAGAGCACTTCCTTCCCACACCTGCTCCCTACTCCCAGCTTCTTGCTTCCAGCTCCAGCTCCCGCATTTCTGGTCCATCGTCAAGCTTCAGCTCCCGGAAGTCTGCACAGCTCCGACGCGACCTGCTGTCCATACAGTCCGTACAACTGTACGGATTCCGTACAACGCCTGCACGTCACTTCATCCGTACAGTCCGCACAGTCATACGGATTTATGGTTTGAAACAGGCACCCAGGGCATGGTATGCTAAAATTCATGCACACTTACTGTCCCTTGGTTTTCAGAATAGCCCCACAGAGCCCACTCTTTATGTCCGTGGGAGTGGATCTGATTTTTTAGTGCTGATTTTATATGTGGATGACATGCTAATCATGGGCCCTGATACTCGGCATATTGCAGCTTTCAAGGCTGATTTGCAGCAAGCTTTTGAAATGTCTGACATGGGACAGCTGCACTATTATTTGGGCATTCAGTTTGCTCATGTTGAGGGGGGTATTATGATGTCACAGTCCAAGTATAGTGGACAGCTCCTTGATCGTTTTCAGTTTGAGGATTGCAAGCCAATCTCTACTCCAGTGGACCCTGGCTTCAAATTTTCAGCTCATGATGGGAGCCCACCATGTGATATCACTCTTTACCAGCAGGCTGTTAAACGTCTCATTTACTTATGCCACACCAGACCTGACTTACAGTATGCAGTATCCCAGCTCAACAGGTTCATGCACATGCCCAGTTCACAGCATTGGCAAGCAGTGAAGAGAGTCTTCCGATATCTTTGAGGCACTCAGGATTTAGCCCTCTTCTATGGTGATCAGGGTTCACTTACCATGCATGCTTACACGGATAGTGACTGGGCAGGTTGTTCCAACACCAGAGTGTCACATACTGGCAACTATTTTTTGCTTGGCAATTCATGTATCTCTTGGCTCACTCTTTACCAGCAAGCTATTGGATGTCTCATTTACTTATGCCACACCAGACTTGACTTACAGTATGCAGTATCCCAGCTCAACAGGTTCATGCACATGCCCAATTCACAGCATTCACAGGCAGTGAAGAGTCTTCAGATATCTCAGAGACACTCAGGATTTAGCCCTCTTCTATGGTGATCAGGGCAGTTCATGTATCTCTTGGCTCAGCAAGAAGCAACCAACAGTTGCCACATCCAGCTGTGAGGCTGAGTACAAGGCAGCCTTCACTGCTACAGTAGAATGTGTCTGGCTTCGACAGTTACTTACAGATCTTGGTATTTGCCAAACATCCTCCACTATGGTCTACATTGACAGCCAGAGTGCTTTGGCCATTGTGCGTAATCCAATGTTTCATGCGCATACCAAGCACATGGAAATTCACTATCATTATGTTCGAGAGCGGTTGTCAGCAGGAGACATAGAGTTGTCCTACCTTCCCACAGAGGACAACATAGCAAACATGTTTACAAAGGCACTTCCTCGTCCCAAGTTCAAAGTCTTTCGACAGGCTTTACACTTGGTTCCCTTTGTTACATGATCTGGCATACCTTGTACATTCATAGGTGGCTATATCCCTTTGAATGAACGTGTGCCACCATGACCAAAAAATACTAGGTATTCTGAGACATTTCCAGAATACTTCAGCCCATACCATGGAGGGGGGTTTGTAGGCCATCTTCTCCTAGTCGTATTCATGCCCTTTGGGCCCTGGTATGTGCCATGTAGCTTTAGTTATTGGCACTTAGGTCACCTAGTACTTTTAGTGTCTTATGACACCTAGTACTAGTGGTACCACTAGGACACTAGGTCCTAGGGTTCTCTTTTATTGTACCTTGTACTTTCATTTTCATTCTAGTTGATGTGATGGCTTCCACTCCTTCTCCACTCTTTTGCATCCTTTTGCTTCCATGAGCCTACAAAAAGTACTCTAAAGCATTTCTCAACTTGTCACTAATCCTTTATCTTCTGTCTCAGTTCAGACCAACTGTATGTAATCAATCTGTATGCGTAGCATTTGGAGGTTTGAGGGTTAATTACACATTAGTATTACAGCATCTCTGAGTTACATGACAATTGTATTTGATGGAAAAGGAGGTAACAAGAGCATCATGAATGCTCAATCAATCTGTTTGCAGATGTTGATTTCACCAGCCCCTTTTGGGGTGGAAGAACTAAGCGAACTGTGCCTGACCGGTCATGGAAATATGGATGCATTGCCATTCATGTCGAGACAAGAGGTTTCTCTTCTGCCTGATACTGGAGCCTTAGTATTTCTATATAGCAGTTCTTTAGCTTCGTAATAGCATTGAACGCAGATGAAGAAAATAATAGGAAGGGGCTGCAATTGGGATGGATGGACATTCGTCAGCGTCATATGAAAGGAGAACGTAAATTTCTGTTTGACAGGTTTGATGGGCTCTGGTACATGTTTAGAGGAGAGCTTTATGCATACAGTTTGACCACTAATAAGTGGATTGTGTAACACGGCTTCAAATAGACACATGGACACAAATTGAAGGATGGACAGATTTTTGCTAGCTTCCAAATTGAAATTCTGTAAGTGCCTGAGAAACAATTGATTCCAGCAAATAAGGGGTGCCCATATTTGTGGTTGAGTGGCCAAGGATTGATGTTTCAGAAGACAACCCACAAAGACTCCAACCCAAAGCCACCCCCCAACCTCCAGCATTAATGATTGGAAGATATTTTCCTGGAACTCTGACTTCCCTACCCTCTTAACCCTACCCCATCATCCACACAATTCCCTGCCGCTAAACCCTACCACGATCTTGAATGAGTTCAACATGTGTGTGCAGACAAGGATACAGAGGAAAGAAACATCTTGTGAGTGATATTGTACCATCAATTTTTGTCTCATATCCTTATTACTCAAATATAAGTCCAAAATAATTATTGTGCTTGAACCCAATATTATCGTATCAAACTCTTAACCATTATAGGCCTGGATGGGCGGGCAGAATCATCCTGCTTGTGGAGCCTCTCCTTGATTTCCCCCTTGCCCCACATTGGGGAAGTTTTGGAACCCCAAGTGCCTGCCACCTCGACGCGGCCAGCCCTATGGGGGCTAACCCTGAGTTTGAATAACACTCTATTAGGGGTATTTGCCCCTAGGGGTCCTCTTTCTAAGGTATCCCTAGATAACACTATTTATTGCTTACCCCCCAAGGGCATCATTAGCACTCCTATGCTAGCTTAGCCATAAACCTAGCCCGTGCTTGACTACTTTTAGAGTGTAACACTCCACTCAATGTATCATTTCATTACACCATTATAGGCGACATAATGTTCTTTCCCCTTTAAAGCTTACATCCTTGGAAACAATATCTGGAGACCTTTCTTTAAGTTTGCTTATGCTTTGTCATATGGCACTTTCTTCTAACCATGCTTCTATTCAATCAAATAATTCTGAAGTGCTGCATAATGCGTATGTTGTTCCTTTACATAAAAGATACTTTCTAGTTCATGTGGAATAGCCGGTGGTCTAATCAAATCGATGAGAATCTCTTCCCCTACCAGACTATTCTCAGAGGTCAAGCACTCTCGCTGTAGCACCTGTACGCAGCAAAAACAAATGCGAACTCTTTCCAAAACACACCCAACAGTACGTGGTAAATGAACCCACAGTAACACAGATATGCAGGGGACAAAACAGCAGAAAGTACTTCACAAAATACTCAGTCTATTCATCCACCGATGTGGGAAAACAGTAGCTCAAGAATGACCACGAAACCTCCAGCAGGTGATGGGTAAAACACAGGACTGAGATAGGAGGAAGGCTGCTGCTGCCTTGGCGACAAGGGCTTCAGTGGGATACATAAACTGAGGCAAGAGCCTCCCTTTTATAGGGCATTCCAGCCCTAAACCTGGACGGCCAGGTTCAGCCAACCAGCTGACCAGGCCAGGTCAACCTGGTCTGTGAAGAAGTCAGCCAACTTGGTCAACGTGTTGACCGGGCACTATGGTCGACTCTAACCATGCTAACTACACAGCTCAATCCTGCATGCCTTCCAGGCGCTGCTGTGAGAACTGAGCAACGATGGAGAGAAGAGAGCGAACAACTCACAAGACAGAACTGAAAACAGAGAAAACCAAGAGAGACTTGCACAAAGATCGCAGGACAAGCCCCTCTACTGCTGGGGAAAACCTCAACTCCGGCGAGCAAATTGCTGAACTCTGAGATGAGAAACAATGAGGGACGGGGCCCTATTTATAGGGCCACCCTCTGCCCAAAAGAACCGACCAGAGGGGGGTGAAACCGCCGACCCTGGGTCGGTCAGACCAACCATCAAGTCCGGTCATATGGCCCTGGTTAGGGCCTGTGTACCCCGCCAAGAAAGGCACCATGTGTGCGACCTGGTGGCAGCCTTGTAGCAGGCACAAGATGGGCTCATGTGCCCCCACAGCAGGCTTGCATGACCCCGCATCATCCTGCAGCAGTCGTGGACAGGTGGCGAGCAGATACGAGCTCAGTATGCCCATGCTCCTGCTCCGTACAGTCCATGTGCAAGGACAGCCATCAAAGTGATCCCCCTCGATCTCCCCGAGTAACCGGCGGAGCCAAACTGCCTCACAAGGAGCGGAACACGCAGCACGGTACTCAGCCTCAGTCGAAGACAAGGCTATAGTGGGTTGCCTTTTACTGCTCCAAGTGATGGCGGCTGAGCCAAGAGTAAAAACAATACCCAGTGGTGGAATGACGAGTGTCAGACTATCCTCCCCAATCTGAACCACTCCAGTCTAATAGCTGGATCCTGGCTGCTTCCCTAACTGATAAAATAACCCGCGATTGCAAGAACCTTGAAGATAGTGAAGGATCCGCATACCAGCATCCCAATGGGTCTTCTTAGGTGTCTTCATGAATGAACTCAGTAGACCAACAGAGTAACATAGGTCCAATCTGGTATTGAGTAGCCAAATCAGGGAGCCGGTCAACTTGCGATATCTGCTTGCATCCACGGGATCACTAGGGTCATACTTGGACAATTTGGTACTAGGGTCCACGGGGGATGAGATGGCACAACACTGTCATCTGAAAAGCCTCCAAAAGCTCCTCAGTATAGCTTTTTTGGGACACAAAGTAAGCCATCTCAAGGCTTGGGAAAGAGCAGCCTTAGCCTCGGAAATATGAGCAGCATGGCTCGCTGTGATGAACAAATCACAACATAAAAGATGATGAGGCAAAGAAGACCACCTTGACGGAAGATGTACAAGTTGGGTAGCACGTGACCTCCGGAAACGCTTCCATACAAAAAACTCATCAATTATCTGATTCCAAGCTTGACGAGCTTGTTTAAGCTTGCTTTCCTTAACCGGTAAACCATCCTTCTGACTTGGTAAACCCAGGAGGTCGCTCCACATAAATCTCCTTTAAATCCCCATTGAGAATGGCAATTTAACATCCATTTGGTAAATGGGCCACTACTCATGAGCAGCAACTGCCTACACTATCCGAAGAGTGGCCATCCTGGCAATAGGAGCAAAAGTATCATCATAGTCAACCCGGATCGCTGTGAGTATCCCTTAGCCACATGCTTCGTGCTTATCCACAGTACCGTCCAATGCATACTTATTGAACGGTGCTTGGGGCAAGGTACTAACTCCCAGGTCCCATTTCTTTCAATAGAATCCAACTCCAGTTCCATGGCCTGCTTCCAATGTGTCTATGAGAGTGCTTCCGTACAGTCGGAGGCTCCTTGTCTTTGAGGATGCGGGTCATCAAGGAATAATTGACCTACAACGGAACTACCTCCAGAACCTTTTCCTTATTCCGGTGTGATCTACGTGGACCGTCCTCTTCTCGAAGACATGAAGAAAGGATATCTCTGACATCTGGGTCACAAAGGGTTTCAATCAGCCGACGGGATCCTTTCTGGGAGCCAATCCCGAAACTTTCCCCTGCTGCCTAGGGAGGTGGGGAATCATCTGGATCACTGTCCAAGTCGCTCTCGGTCTGCAGATCTAGAATTGTTGCTGGTTTTGGAGGCGGTGTAGGAATAGGATCTCACTACTGTCATCATCCACCGTCTCTATGATAAGAGGAGGGTCGACATCAATCATCGAAGACAGAATCTGTTCATCAAAGATAGCATCCATGTTGAGAATAATCTCCCTCTTGGAAGAATCATACAGCCGGTAACCTGTTGATAAAGAATTGTACCCAACAAAGATCATCTGGGTGGATTTAGCATCCAACTTCCCCCTCTGTTTCTTTGGAATGTGAACAAAGGCATCACACCTGCGCACATGGAAATGGGATACACATGGCTTCTTTCCAAAGTAAGCCTCAAAAAGAGAGACTTTAGGAAAAGCAAACGTCGGAGACCAGTTAAGAATATGTACTGCCGTGGCAATGGCCTCAGCCCAAAGAAACTGAGGAACCTCAGGGAGCAATCATGGTCCGAGAGATTTCTACCACTATGTGATTCTTCCGCTCAACAACACCTGCTTTTGAGTATTGAATTCAATCAAAGATACTTAACCTTGATTAAGTAAACCTAACCCCAATTAGAAAGACTTGGCATATGCCAAGAGGGTTAACTACGATTAACCAAAGAACCTCTGACTCCGGTCAAAAAGAGTTGACTTCAGTTAACAAGACTTGGCTTCAGCCAAAGCAAGCTGACTTTGGTCAACCTAGATCATTACCGACTCCGGCCGGAGAGTTTTGGCATTAATTAAGACGCCTTGACCCTTGGTCAAAGTCCTTAATTATGGTTAGAAGGGTTGGCTTCGGTCAACCACAGAGTTTGTTATTTTATGTGCACATGTTTGCTTGGTGGGGACGCCCACAGATACTAGGATTAATCTAGAATTTATTTGCATGCAAAAGCGCTAACGATTAATGGGTGCCATGGCTATGTGCGGTTTATTTAATGGTTGCAAGCTCTAAGAGGGGTGGAATCCCAAAGCGCTATGGAGGCCCAATGGGTAGCCAAGAGAAGCCCATGTGACCGAGGGCTACGAAGACCCTAGAGTTTTGCCCTTTGAGGCAAGTAACATAGTTTAGATTTTTGACACTTGGCATGTTGCCAAAGAAATGAGCTGAGAGCTCTTTTGTAAAGAAGATTTCACGTATGTTTTTGTGCTAAGCAGCCCGTGAGCTGAATTGTAATCTGTACTCAGTTTTCATTGAATGAATAAAGACCTTTGGGGGGGGCCAGCCCAACGATTGTCCTGGGCCCTTGTGCTGTGTGAGAGAGAAAGAGAGAGAGAGTGTGTGTGTCTGATTTCTCAGCGTAGAGTTTTTGCTCAGCCAGCAAGAAGAAGAAAATAGTCAACGCTGCTCAAGGAAGGGATTTGAGAGATAAAAGAGAAGCTGAGCGCAACAAAAATACCTCTCTACCAAAGCTTGGGTGCTCGCCATCCTCTCAGGTGGTGACGGTTCTAGAGAGAATTCTGGAAGAGCGTTGAAACGATGGATTCCTTCAACGCCCACGATTTGCAAGCATTTGCGTCGGGTGGTGAGACACACTGAGCGACGCTAGCCCTAGTGGCAAACTCTCCGTCAATGTAATCTATCTTAAAGCACAACGAGACCTAGTGGCTATGACGCAAGAAATGTGTGTGGACAAGGTGTTAACTGACACCCAACAGGATGAAGTCTGCCAAGTCGTAGGCTTGCAATACCAACTCTATCAAGACACGCCAAATGCCATAATTGTTCCTATCCAGCTAACAATCTACAGGGAACGTGGGCAAAACTGGAATCTTCACCTTGTTTTCTGTCAATTCCTCCTGCATACAAAGAAGCCATTTGGATAAAAGTGGAGAGAATAGAGAAGATCGGGGAGGAGGGTAGGAGAAGGGGTATGAAGGGAGAGAGAGAGGAGGGAAGTCAAGGCTGAGAGGCTTGAATGAGACTTCTTCCTCCAAGCTCCATAGCCTTGGTAAAACCAAGGTCATGATCTTCAACACGTCTCGAGCATCCGCACATCGAGAGTAGTTCACCTTTGACAAGCTAGTTGAGACTGTTGCACCCTATGTGTACTTGGGAGTCCTCTTTTCATGCTCGATCTTCAAGTGAGGCCAGCTATGCACACCTATTTGAGCAGAGGTATGGCTTGCCAGATGCTAGCATCAATGCTTTCAGTCTCATTTTCGCAACCCTAGGCCCAAGTCTCTCCTATTCAAGTCTCTTATTCATCTAGCTAGGATGTATGGCAGTCCCTTTTGGAGGGTAATATCTATTTAATGTGGGTTATCGCTAGACTTTTTCTAGGGGGCATTTTAGCAAGAGGGCTAAAAGGACTATGGAGGGGGACTACATAAGTCCGCCTTACCTCATCAAACATGTGACCATGCACTCCCTAACCTACTTTGACCTCTCATCTCCGTGCTTTCTCTCCAACAATGTTTGCATTGGATCTGTGTGGAGCTGAGAACCCGGTGACTCTTGGCGGTGCACCTTCGTTGGCTTGTATTGACTCTCATTGATGGGAATGTCATTGTCTTGGCTGTTGGCCTTGCATTCGCCATTGACAAGAAAGCCTTGTGTAAGCCATGGGACCTTTGGTGGGTGATGATTGGACTTTTGTGGCAAGAGCTCTAGGAAGAATTGAAAAAAATGCAAAAACTGGGTTAAGTTAGTGGGGTCTAAGCTAATTTGGCTAGGGGTTGTTTGGGTCAAATGGGTTATTGTGGAGGGAACTATATAGGTCCACCTCCCACTATGGTAAGAATTGATGTGATGTCTCCACTCCCCCCGCCTCCTCCACTTTCTCTTCATGAGTTAGAGATTTCTCTTTATGTATCAATATCGTTATGATTGTGGTATTTTTTGTATTTGTCATGGCCATTTAGACCTTCATCTCATTGTATCGGGTTTTTTCTATCTCAGAGACTGATTGGTGGTAGTAGGTCCCATGAAGTCCCAGGCCTGCAACCCATCTGCGTTTTCGATCGTAAGAACTCCTTTGATCCCCCCTTGTCTCTAGTGCCATAGATGAGGTCAAAGGCCAGCCACGGTAGCCTTCACTGTCCGGAAGTAGTGGTAAGTTCTTGAGTTTGTGAAGGTATGTGACCACTTGGGAGGATGCATGAAGCTGTAGAGGGGTAGCCCCAAACTTTGCTAAAAGGATATGATGTGGGACAGATGGCTTTGATACAAATCATTAGAGCAAAAAGTATAATCTGTAGTCTCTCGGCACAAGACCAATCTCATTAGCTTAGCTCGTTTTTATCCTTTATTACAATGATTATATAGACAAAGATAGCAACCTTAATGGCTCTAAAAAAAGCCACAAGATCAATAATCCTCGGTTGACCAAACCCTTTCGGTCAACTATTGCCCCCAAACCACTACAGTACTCAATACCAACATAAAGCAAAATTTCATTATATGAATTAATCCCAAAGCAAATAACAATCTCCAAGGCTTTTAGTCATATTTTTCAAGTATATAGTAATTGCCCACATTAAAGATAAAATCTAGCACACAAGTTGTTGAATTTGTTGGTAGAATACAATGTCTAGACTACGCAAAAACTTCAAACATAGCCTTTTTTTGTCTTAAGCTTAACATCTATAGAAAGTCTCAATGTTAAAACTATTCTAAGACTGCTTCCCTTGGATTTTTGCAAATCCATATGAAACGCAAACCTAGATTAAGGTATGCATTTGTTCAAATCACTCTCTAATCGTGTTTTGTCTAGCAAACTATATACCTTGGAGACAAGGATTATGTAAGAATGAAGTGGGGGGAAGAGATGCAACCAAAAGAGGAAAGAACTATCTAAGCACAACTGCCCTTATTTCCTCAACCAAGCGTAAGTTGTTTCTAGGTTTCAAAAGAATACAAACATTTATGGTTTTTATACTACAAAATGCAAGATATTCCAAGGTCCTTCAAAGAGAAAAGTGTCAAACATACAAATATGAGAATGGTACACTAGATGTAGACTAGTTTTTCGACATGAGTCTTGCACTAATCTTAACAATTGAATCAATTTGGATAATTCAAGCCCAAGCCGCAAGCGAACGCAACAACAACGCCAACCAACAAAAGACAAGAGCCAGGATGAGAAAGAAAAGGAAGAACAGCCAGGATGGGTAAGACAGGCAAGAAGAGAAGGCAAAATCGAAGTGACAACTAGAAGAAGAAAACCTAGGTTTCAAAATAGTTCAAAGGCATATACATACCAAATGTGCACGCCGGAATACCAATATGTCTCGACCTGAGGCAGCATATGTAAAATCCCGCCAACATGCAAGAGCGTGTATCTTTTTATGAAGTTGTGGCCCTACACATGATAACAAAGTGAACAAAAAAATCACGTGCATATATACTACTAGTTGAATCAAATGAAAAGGGTGCAGATATTTACTTATAAAGTGGACAACATGTAGAAATGCAACCCCTTCATCGTCTAATTTCTAAAACTCTCATGACTCTTTATCACATACAGAAGCGAAACAACTACCTACAAACCCTACTTTAAGTAGATGTTGAAAATCCAATCTCTAGCATCCCCTCTCCTTCTAGTGAAGTTGCTCCTCAAAAAACGTGCATCCCTAATTAGAGCAGCTGCATCTTTTGAGTTACCAATATTCAACAGCACAAGCAATGGAACCTACTGTTAGAAAACCTGAATGTAGGTTGCTTCCTTAGAGCAAACACTCTCACACAGCAGAAGACACAAGAGAGAATAGAACACAACTCATTGCTTGTGCATGTAGAGAGAACACTCAAGATATGGAGAGAGTACTCACAGATGTACAGCAAAATCTCATAGATTGAGTAATATCCAAGTACAAAATAAGCACAACACCTTTAGCAAACAAACGCTGAGGTAAGCCATCAAGAATAGGTACTGTTTGCTGATGCTTCTGCTGTAGACCTCTCCTATATCAGCCCATGTCCACAATGGACTTCAGTGGCTGCTCGATAGTTCCTTTGTCCCACGAGATCCGGCCCTTCTTCTTTGGGTAGATCTGCCCCTTCATGTGCTGCTGGAACATCCAAATACTTGAGGACTTCTTGTGCTGCAATCAGCCTCTCCTCTTGCATCCACCAGATGGCTGGTCTGCTCCCTGGAGGGGCTGGATTGCCCAAACACTGAACTAGTGAATGAGCCCCATAGGGGCCCATTTTATAGGCTGGTACCCCTGCCTTACTGCCCGACCCAGTCTGTGACCTGGCCAACCATTGCACAGACTGGCCTGACCTGCTCCAGCAGCCCAATGCTGCCTGACCTGGCCACCTGGCGGCCTGCCACTGGTCCGCCACTGAGGAAAGGCCCTTTACCTGGCCCAAACCTGTCCCAGAACTGCCGCGTGGCAGTCCAGCTCCTACACCCATGGTTCTGCCCATTTCTGACCTCGAGCAGGTCCATACAGCCTCTGCCAGAAAGCTCCTGACTTATGCAACGCCTGCCAGCTCCAGTCGCCTTCTTCAGATGCTGATCCTACTCCAATGCCAGCCAGGTACTCTTTTATCTGCTGCCCACATGGCAGCCTGTATGCTGCCCATGTGGCAGACCTGTTTTCTTTTTCATCTCTAACTCCCGTAGGGATCCACGTGGCCTTCCTGACGTCTCCCTGTTGCCCCTCCCCCATGCACTCGTCATTTGGCAGCTCACAAATGGGAAGGTGACAATCTAAACTCGGATGCGTCAATTTTACGAGCAAAAACCTATGAGCAGGTTTATACGAGCGTGTTTTTCAAGAGATTTTAAAAATAGTATTTCTTTAGGAAACATGGTTTTTACACTTTTATTTTCATTAGGACTAGATCCCTTTATCATAAAATTATACAGACTAGTCACTCATTCATTTTTACATAACATAAATCTTCTTATTCATAGACATCCCTTTGTACCCTTGTTATTACCTTAAAAAAGTATTGAAAATTAATTTATTTAAGAAATGTCTCTCATAATCACTCTCAATATAATAATATTATACATAAATAATTACTTATTAAACATATCATATGGCAATATCTTTCAAGTGTTTTTATAGTATTAATAACAAGATATTTATGGACATGTTTCTACAGAAGTTTAAATTACTGTAAATAAGTATTAACTTGGGCTTATATATCACTCTCATAAAATACATGTAATATTTAATACTATATATGCAAGGTTTTCCAAAATATAACCCCATAGATGTGCTCAAATGGGGTTTTCCGATCAATTTGAGTGGCTGAATGACTATATTTGGACATTGGATGTGAAAGTTATGTCACTTTTAAAAGTGCTGTCCAAGGTAGTTTCGCCAGCGAAACTACCTTGAAAGACCTTGTTCAAAGGGGTTTCGCTGGCGAAACTACCTTGATGGCTTGCTTCAATGAGTTTTCTTTGGAGAAACCCTTTCATGAAGATAGGTTGAGAGAGGTTTTTCAATGTTTTCAATGTCACCCCCTATTAAGTAAAAAGTTATAAGAAGGATCATAAGGGAATTTTCATAGAGAAGTCTACTCTACATGTGGGTTTCTTCAAAAGCCATCCCATTATGTTCTCACCATTCCCAAAGATTCACATAAATATTCGTGTATAAAATAGGCATTCCTATAATACTTTTCATATTTCTAAGTGAAACTATGTTTTCTTTTGATCCATTTTTGTCATATTTTTGCATAGTTGGAAGCTTTTTTTTTCCTTCGCTCGGACGCTCGGAAGATTTTGCTCGGAAAATGCTCGTCCCCATCTAAACTCCAACACCTACTCCCCAACAATAAACCACATTACAATTGTTCTCCAATGTATTCACATCTGCCACACACATAAGCCTTGGTTCATTGGTTGGCTCTCTATCTCTTAGACAGTAGGATACGTGTTTGCACATGCAAAGGCATGGTATGAGAGTGCAGGGTGTAAACAAATGCCTAGAGTCGGTAACAATGTTGTAACTGCCCATTTCTTCTAGAGATTATATCAACCATGCTCTACAAAGGTTGGCAGACCGCAAGAAAGAAAGAAAGAAAGTTCATTAAAAGTCTTCGAAAGACTGCAGGGTCTATGAGACTAAAAGAACCTGATACAATGAGCTAAAAGGGTGGAGCCTCTAAGCAGGCATAAACACTCAAGACAAATACAGCATAGCCATAATCGTAGCACCAATATAGAAGAAGAAATCTCTCTTAGCCCATGGAAAGGATGGAAGCTATGATGTGGCAACACCATGATGATCATCCGGAAGCTAGTGGAGGGGTTAAGCATAAGAGGAAGCATGGGTGTGCATAAGGCTGCGGTGGCATAAAGCCTCTCATAAAGCGCTGGCGACGATTTGTAAACTACTCGGTGCTTTCTATCAATTCAAACAACGGATTTTGCAGAGGCATTTGAATGAGTTGATTGCGAGTTGCCAAACACATATACTTGAACTTAAGAGTTTGCAATTAAGCTGGAATTAAGACTTATACAGCTTAAACACAAAGTGACATCATTGGAGAATGCAATATGATTGAGGGGCCAAGACGGGCCCCCCCCCTTATCCAGGCTCTATCCAGGCTCACTTTATTCTTGAAAATGGAGATACAAGACCAAGGTGCAATGCACCTTCCAAACTGATGAACTCAGTGAAAACCTAGGACCTAGATACAAGACTCAAGAGCATATGTACAAGGTAGACAACAAAAAGGAGGACTCCAAGCTCAGGTTTCAGCTCTTGGCTTGCCCAATCCACAAGGAAGAAGCCTGCAACAATCACCACTTACATCCAACATTAGAGACAAACACTAGTTTCTAGAAAGATAGTAGAAACAACATGAAATAGTGCTGTAAATGAGATAAACTTGACAATACAGGCTCCCTTCGTGACTTGGCAATTTGTAGATGAAGTCCTTGATGCCTCTGAAGCTACCTTGGGTGAGGAGAGTGTGGAAATGGGGCTGGAATGAGAACAGCTTAGAAAAACAGCCTGTAGGCTAGAGAGAGAAAGCTTTTATGGAGTGATAGCTGTAGAGAGAGAGTGCCTATGCTGATCCCAAGGGAGGAGATGTAAGAGAGGAGCTGCTGCTGTTCCAGAAGTGCACAGAAAGGCAGATTTCTGCAAGGGAAATGGGCTGGAACAGTAAAGAGAGAAATTCTGCAGTAGAGAGAGAGAGACTGCAGCAGGAAAGAGAAAGGGGCTGTGGCTGCTCCGGGCTAGGTGAAGGAGAGAGGATGATGCTGCTGTTCCAGAAGAGCTGAGAGGGGGCAGATTGTTGGAGAGGAGGGGCTGGAACTGTAGAGAGAGAATGTGCTGTTGTAGAGAGAGAAAGTGCTGCTGAGGTGAGAGAATGGCCTGGGGAGAAGCTGGCTGCACCCAAGGAGCTGGAGAGGTTCTGCTGCATCATCTAAAAGGAGGGAGAAGAAAAGTGACGAAATTTTCATGTGTGGAATGAAGGGGAGAGGTCTTCTTTTATAGGCTCAGCCCCCCTCCTAGGCCTAGAGTGGAAGGTGGACACTTGTCCCAGATTTTTGGTGGGCTGCAGTCCCAAAGAGGACAGCCCACCACTTGCCCTAAATCTACCAGATTTGGGGCCAAACACTTGGCCTGCATGCCCTGCCACTTGCCATGCATGCTGCCACATGTGTGGGACAGGTGGACTGACCTGCCAGCTCAGATTCCAAGTGGCAGTCTGCCACGTGTCAGCTGCCACGTCACTCCCAAAAACCCTAAAATTTCAAAGTTGTCAGAATTTAATTCTGATCGCACACACGGGTTCCTAACAGCTTAGACTATCTATTGACGTACTCTAAGGTCATAATTGAGCCATACTGAGCTCATTTGTTTGTCGTCTTATCTTGTATCTCCATTACTCTTGGCATGCTGCCAGGCCCACACCCAAAGCTCAGGGAACATTCTCTTGAATGGTTCCTAGGTCGGTATGCAATCTGTGCATTTGATTGGTCCCATGTTTGGGTACTCAGGTGGGGTGTGGTTTCTAGATGTCCCTCTCAAAGAGAGGCCATCACTCTTGTGGGTCACTAATGCCCATAACCCCAAGCAAGGGGGTCCACCCTCAAATGCTAGACCTAGTCCCCATTGTCCGTAGCTGAACAGAAGGAAAACATTTCATTTCTTAATAAGCATACTATTGAAAAACAAAAAGAAATAGTACCAAGCAAGTGGATACATGTTGAAGCAGGATGACATTCCCTCCGTCTTTCATTCGGTTGTCCGCAACTGAAATGCTTCCTCATAAGCATCCAGGATTTCAGGACACTCCTGAAATATAGCTCTGTCCACCCATTGGGCATCGGTGGATGGGAGCCCTCTGAACTTCAAAAGGTACATTTTGCGAGTCGTGCCTCGACGTCCCGTAGTGAAGTTATGCAAAATAATTTGCTCTGGGATCAACAAGATCTCAGTGTCCTCTACTTCAGGTGCATCGTCCAGTGTGGGCTCTTGAGGTGGTTCCCCAATGAAGGGTTTCACCAAGCTTACATGGAAGACATTGTGGATCTTCCAATGCTCTGGAAGTCTCAATCGGACCGAGACATCATTTATTACCTGCAACACCTGAAAAGGACCATAATATCGAAAGGATAGCTTGAAGTAGATGCGCTTTTTGCCCACTTTGGTTTTTAACCGGGCTTTCTCAAATTTCAATAAGACCCATTGGCCTTCTTTCACTGCAAACGCCCTCCGTCTTTTATTTGCAGCTGCTCTTTGTTTCTCCTGTGCCTTTTGAATGGCTGCTTGAACCGTGGCATAAGCAGAGTCATAATCCTCCACGAATTGATCAGCGGCAAAGATTTGCTCTTTTGTTTGCATGAGTGGAGTTGGTAAAGATCTACCATATACAATTTCGAAAGGAGCTTTTCCAGTGGAGGAATGAATTGTGTTGTTATAAGCAAACTCCACAAGAGGAAGGAATTTCTCCCAAAAGGTTTGCTGGTCATGCACATAAAATTTCAGCAAATCCAAGAGTGTACTATTCGTAACTTCAGTTTGGCCATCCGTTTGAGGATGAAAAGCTGAGGAGAAACTTAGAAGAGTTCCAAGGTTCTCAAACAAAGCCTGCCAGAAGTTACTAGTGAACTTTGAGTCTCTATCTGATACTATAGACTTGGGCATGCCGTGGTGTCTAAAGATGTGTCTAATAAATAAATGGGCAGCTTCAGGTGCCTTGAGATTCTTTCTGCAAGGAATGAAGTGGGCTTGCTTGCTGAATCGATCTACTATCACCCAAATCATGTCATGATTTTGATTGGTCCTGGGAATTCCTGTAATGAAGTCCATGGTGATGTGTTCCCATGGTCTCTCAGGAATGGGTAGGGGCTGAAGTAAACCCTTGGGTTTTCCTCTCTCATACTTAGCTTTTTGACATGCGAGACAAGCTAAAATGTACGCAGCAGTGTCCTTTTTCATGTTAGGCCAGTAGAAAAATTTATCCATGGCTGAAAAGGTGGCCACAATACCCCTATGACCAGCATAGGGTGGGTTATGGCTTTCCTCCATCACTTTAGATCTAAGCTGCTTTGTGATACATAGTTTGTTCTCCATGAATAAATAGCCATCCCTGATGTGGTAGGCATGATGGGTGCCTCCATCTTTCAAATGTGCCCATGGCTGAGCAAAATCAGCATCTCCCTCATAGAATTCTTTGAGGGCTGTTAGCTCATCATGATAGGGAACTGAAATATGGTGAAGCCGTGGTCTACGAGAAAGGGCATCAGCCACTACATTCTCTTTTCCAGGAGTATATTGTATCTGAAAATGATTGCAGAAAGGTAGACCATTTCATATGTCTCTCTCTGATCAGAGGTTGAGTTAGAAAATATTTAAGACTTTCATGATCAGTTTTTACAAGAAAATCTATCCCTAAAAGATATTGTTTCCAAAGTTTGAGAGCATGAATTACAGCTAAGAGTTCTTTTTCATAGATATCATAATGAAGTTCAGCATCTCTTAGTCGTCGGCTTTCAAAGGCCACAGCATGACCATCCTGGGTAAGAGAAGCCCCAAGGCAATTGCCACTGGCATCAGCTGCTACTAGGAATGGTTTCCTTAAGTCAGGAATGATAAGTACAAGAGCTGTAGTCAGGGCATGCTTTAGAGCATTAAAAGAGTCCTTTTCTTTTTGGGTCCATCTGAACTTTAGATTTTTCTTAGTGAGATCATGTAGAGGGGCTGCAAGTTCAGCAAAATGCCAAATAAACCTTCGGTAATATGAGCATAGGCCTAGAAAAGACCTTACCTCATGGGCATTCTTCAAGTCAGGCCACTCTACAATTGTCTGTATCTTGGCTGGGTCCATACGGACACCTTCTTGTGAGATAATGTGACCAAGATAGTGAATCTCAGGAAGAAAGAACTCACTTTTCTTCTCATTGATGTAAAGAGCATTTTCAGCTAAGATTTGAAATACAATCTTTAGATGTTCCTTATGCTCTTCCTCATTCTTGCTGAAAATGAGGATGTCATCAAAGAAGACGGCAGTGAACTGTCTATAGTTCCTGAACAACCGTTCCATCAGTCGATTGAACGTGGCTGGGGCATTAGTAAGGCCAAATGGCATTACCATATATTCATACAGCCCAAATGTGGTTCGGAAGGCTGTTTTATGAATGTCCTCAGGTACAACTCGTACCTGATGGTAGCCACTCTTAAGATCTATGCGGCTGAAAATTTCAAATCCTCCTAAACGATCAAAGATATCGTCTATACGAGGAATTGGGAAACGATTCTTAACCGTCTGTTTGTTTAAGGCTCTATAGTCTATGCACATCCTGAAGGTTTTATCCTTCTTTTGGACTAGTAAGACAGGAGAGCAAAAAGAAGAACTACTGGGTTGGATCAATCCCTTGTCCAAGAGTTCTTGGACTTGCTTGAAGATTTCATCTTGTTGAGATTGACTAACTCTATATGGGGGTCTATTTGGAGGTGAAGACCCTGGAACTATGTCAATTTTGTGATCCTCTGGTCTCTCAGGAGGGAGGTGACTAGGAAGTTCCTGAGAGAAGCAACTAGAGAATTCCTGAAGGAAATCTAATCTTTCTTTTGTGAGAGGATCTGACTTTTCTTCACTTGGTTGCTTATCGCGTACAAACACTAGAAAAGAACATACTCCTTTCTTAAGCAAATTGGGAGATCGTGCATGACTTACCATAGGAATGGTGTTTCCTGAAACTCCCGCTGTAATGCTCACATCTCTACCCTTATGTTGGAGGGTTAGAATATTCTTCACATAATCGATTCGGGGGTTGACTTGCTTATGCTAGGGCATGCCGAGAATTACATCTGATCCTTGAAGTGGTGCCACCATGAAGGGTAGATGATCCAAGTACCCCTGGATGTGTACCCGAAGCTTGCCGATGATGGGGTACACCTTCTCTTCTTGGTTCTTGAAGGCTGCAGTTGCCTCCAAGGCTTCTCCTTTATCCTCTGGGGCTATCCCCAAGTTCTGTGCCATCTCATGAGAAATAAAGTTGTGAGTAGCTCCACTATCGAACAAAAACAAAGCGGATTGATCCTTTACCTGACCCCATGTTTTCAACAAACTATGGGTGTCGTTTACAGCTCCCTTTTCCGGAGGTGCTTCCACCTTGTTGACTACCAAAACTGGCTTTTTGAGGGCTGGTTCTTTATTGCTGTTGTTTTTGGCAGCTTGAGGGCATTCGTAGAAGTTGTGGCCTCGATCGCCACACTTGAAACACCGCCCTTCGGAGTAATACTTTTGCTTCTGTTGTGGAGACAATGAGCTGAAAGTGCGGGCTGCTTTCTTCGAAGGAGGCTGGCTGGCTGACTTTTGCTCTTTTGGTGCGTCCTTTGCTGTCTCCTTACCCTTTTGTTCCTTGGAAGAGGTTCCCTGGGACTTCCGCTTGTTGTTGCTGCCATTCCGCTTGTTGGAGAAAGATTGTTTCTTCTCCACCTTCAAGGCGATGTTGATGGTGTCTTCGAGAGAAGTAGGAGTGGCAATGTCCACCTCATGCTGAACGATATACAGTAGGCCAGCAAAGAACTTCCTTTGCTGCTCTTTTTTATCCTTCCTACTGAATGCTTGAACTTTTAACAAAGTATCCCAAAAACGATCAACATACTCACTGACTTTCTCTTCTTGGCGTTGGCGGAGGATGTCCCACTGCACCATTGTATCTCTCTTAAACTCCTTGGGCAAGAAGTGCCTCATCAAGTTCTTCTTGAAGTGCTTCCAGGTGTGGGCTTGCTGTCCAGTGTTGACCATAGCTGCCCACCAGAGTGAAGCACGGTCTTGCATGTGCAGGACGGCAAACCGGATCTTCGCCTTGTCTTCGTACTCGTCCCCCTCAAAGAAATACTCGAGGTCTCGGATCCAGGCCAGCAAGACCTCGGGCTTGTCCTCTCCCTTGTACTTGGTAAACTTGAAGAGCTTATCTCCAAGAGGTACCTTATGCTTTGCATACCTTCGTCTCCGTGGACGTCTCGAAGGAGATGGACTCCGATGACGCCGTCTACCTCGAGGAGGGGAAGAAAAGGATGATCTTCCCTCCTTGTTGGAGTTGGTGTTGTCCGCACGGCCTCTTCCTTGGGATTGGGGCCCTATGTCATGAGTTCCTGCTTGGCTGCTTTCCAGCACTTGAACCTGTTGAGCAATGTTTGCCAAGAGAGCACTCAACTCATGCAGGTTAGGAGGAGGGTCAGGCCCATTGGCTGCCATGATGACAAGATAACTCAATGAAGGAGAGACTCAACAAGAGAAAGCACAGAGTACAGGACCACTGCCTAAGCTCTGATACCAATGTAAACTACTCGGTGCTTTCTATCAATTCAAACAACGGATTTTGCAGAGGCATTTGAATGAGTTGATTGCGAGTTGCCAAACACATATACTTGAACTTAAGAGTTTGCAATTAAGCTGGAATTAAGACTTATACAGCTTAAACACAAAGTGACATCATTGGAGAATGCAATATGATTGAGGGGCCAAGACGGGCCCCCCCCCTTATCCAGGCTCACTTTATTCTTGAAAATGGAGATACAAGACCAAGGTGCAATGCACCTTCCAAACCGATGAACTCGGTGAAAACCTAGGACCTAGATACAAGACTCAAGAGCATATGTACAAGGTAGACAACAAAAAGGAGGACTCCAAGCTCAGGTTTCAGCTCTTGGCTTGCCCAATCCACAAGGAAGAAGCCTGCAACAATCACCACTTACATCCAACATTAGAGACAAACACTAGTTTCTAGAAAGATAGTAGAAACAACATGAAATAGTGCTGTAAATGAGATAAACTTGACAATACAGGCTCCCTTCGTGACTTGGCCCTTTTGTAGATGAAGTCCTTGATGCCTCTGAAGCTACCTTGGGTGAGGAGAGTGTGGAAATGGGGCTGGAATGAGAACAGCTTAGAAAAACAGCCTGTAGGCTAGAGAGAGAAAGCTTTTATGGAGTGATAGCTGTAGAGAGAGAGTGCCTATGCTGATCCCAAGGGAAGAGATGTAAGAGAGGAGCTGCTGCTGTTCCAGAAGTGCACAGAAAGGCAGATTTCTGCAAGGGAAATGGGCTGGAACAGTAAAGAGAGAAATTCTGCAGTAGAGAGAGAGAGACTGCAGCAGGAAAGAGAAAGGGGCTGTGGCTGCTCCGGGCTAGGTGAAGGAGAGAGGATGCTGCTGCTGTTCCAGAAGAGCTGAGAGGGGGCAGATTTTTGGAGAGGAGGGGCTGGAACTGTAGAGAGAGAATGTGCTGTTGTAGAGAGAGAAAGTGCTGCTGAGGTGAGAGAATGGCCTGGGGAGAAGCTGGCTGCACCCAAGGAGCTGGAGAGGTTCTGCTGCATCATCTAAAAGGAGGGAGAAGAAAAGTGACGAAATTTTCATGTGTGGAATGAAGGGGAGAGGTCTTCTTTTATAGGCTCAGCCCCCCTCCTAGGCCTAGAGTGGAAGGTGGACACTTGTCCCAGATTTTTGGTGGGCTGCAGTCCCAAAGAATGACAGCCCACCACTTGCCCTAAATCTACCAGATTTGGGGCCAAACACTTGGCCTGCATGCCCTGCCACTTGCCATGCATGCTGCCACATGTGTGGGACAGGTGGACTGACCTGCCAGCTCAGATTCCAAGTGGCAGTCTGCCACGTGTCAGCTGCCACGTCACTCCCAAAAACCCTAAAATTTCAAAGTTGTCAGAATTTAATTCTGATCGCACACACGGGTTCCTAACAGCTTAGACTATCTATTGACGTACTCTAAGGTCATAATTGAGCCATACTGAGCTCATTTGTTTGTCGTCTTATCTTGTATCTCCATTACTCTTGGCATGCTGCCAGGCCCACACCCAAAGCTCAGGGAACATTCTCTTGAATGGTTCCTAGGTCGGTATGCAATCTGTGCATTTGATTGGTCCCATGTTTGGGTACTCAGGTGGGGTGTGGTTTCTAGATGTCCCTCTCAAAGAGAGGCCATCACTCTTGTGGGTCACTAATGCCCATAACCCCAAGCAAGGGGGTCCACCCTCAAATGCTAGACCTAGTCCCCATTGTCCGTAACTGAACAGAAGGAAAACATTTCATTTATTAATAAGCATACTATTGAAAAACAAAAAGAAATAGTACCAAGCAAGTGGATACATGTTGAAGCAGGATGACACGATTGGTATGTGTGGTCCATAGTGGTCTCCTAGCTATGGCCCTGCATGCCACTGTCACCCCATCGGCTGAAAATCAGCCAATCATTAGACAAGAGCTAAGGGCCACAAGCGACACCCAACCAATACTTTTCTCCAAGGTAATCGAGTGGAGGCTGTGGACACTTTTAAGTGCTTGGGAATAAAGGTTCCCTCCAATCATAGATGGCATAGATGTATAGAAAACTGAATGGCACTAGTACTCTACTTTTGCAAACATATGCTAGTCGGTTGACATATAGTGCTGTGGCTGGAAAAAAATTGGATGTTCTATACACTCTTACGCCAGTGTTGCTTTATGGAGGACATAACACCATTGCCCACTTCCTCTCATAGTGCACACGAATGCGATGGATACATACATCGCCCAAATCATGAACACTACAATATCTTGAGCAACATGTCATCGCATTCGCCATAGAATTGCTCACATCATTTCTAACATTTTTCATACTTTTTTCATGTTGTGTTTGGCACCATAGGTTGCATTTAGTGTATCCGACATCACTGTCCAACCATGGCACATGCTCACATCACTTGAGCTAGACAGGCCGGCGGAACATGGTGGGAAGATGGAACACTCTAAGAAAAGCAGCTTTGTTTAGTCTACAATCACGTCATAGTTGAGACTAATCAATATGGCTTTAGACTGTACAACATACTCCAATGGGTGAGACAAACTCCACTACAGCCTAGATGGCATGACACCATCACCTGCTTCCCCTCGCATAAGGGTCATACAAATGCTACGGATGCATATATTGCCCAAGTCATGAAGACTAGAACCCAACTTCTTACGCAAAACCTTGCATTGCATGCGCCAATTATTCCAACTACACAACAAGCTAAATTCTTACCAACGCTAGTGAACATCATAAGCCAATCATTCAACCATACAAAAGAGAACCATATGACCAATAGAAAGAAGGGCTAGCCATGGCATGGGTCTATGAATAAATAAGACCACCACATACTCCCAAAGAAATTTTCCTTCTTTGTTGATAATCAAGACTGTCCTTTACTTGGTGAACAAGTCAAGCAAACAACAGATGGATTTCAAGGTAGCTGCCCCTCATGAGATTTGATTTCACAATAGTGGCTTCAAGATGAAAATAAAATTACATGACATATCATTTTTCCCAAACCACTACTCGTGAATTGGCTAAGCATTGTGCCCCATTGGAAAATACCCTTTCACAAAAAGCAACCCTATGGGTCATAAACTATGGCATGCTAATGTTGCATTAGGGTTGGTCACCTCCCCGCCTATGAGGCCCCAAATGAGGAGTGCATAGGGGGGTGGACCATAGGATACTAGGATGGGACATGGGGCTGTCACATGAGCAGCACATGGGCTGCCATGTGGGCAGCAGAGAAAGAGGGCAAGTACTTGGCAGAGGAGATCCACCACGGAGAGAAAATCTGATAGAGAAGGTTCCAGAGGCCGTCCATGCTTGGAGAGGACAGCACTGCACAGGGAAACCAGCAAGAGATGGCTACGTCAACAAGCGGGATGACATCAGCCAGGTTACGGAGCAGTACGGACCTCAGTTCAGACTGGTTGGAGGCTTTCCGGGACCGCGAACACAGCTGAACAGAGGCAGAACCAAGGCAAGAAGAAGGAGCAAGGTTTGCAGCTGTTTGGCAGGATTGTTGGGGCAGCATAGGGGCAGATGTAGGCCCTTAACAGCCTGGGCCAGTGGCTGGATGCCACGTGGCCAGGCAGGGCAGCAAGAACCTGCAAGAGAAGGCCCAGGAGGAAAATTATAGGCTTCCGGCTGGTGGGGGGATTCCTATCAGCCATTATGAGGCTGGCTGGTTGGTTTTATCAAGGGGGCCTCAGCCCCTATAAAAGGGGTCTTTTGGGCCTCCACTTTGGCATCATAAGGCAAGTTGCCCACCTAGGCTAGTTACCCGGACAGCAAGGTGGAAGGAATCACTAGACAGAGAGTCTACATAGCTCAAAGATCTAGAGGTGCCAGGCATATAGTAGGAGGACCTTCTTGGTAAGATTGGAGGACCACGATTTGGTGGGACTCCGCATCTCTTTTGTACTTTGTCTAGGTGGACGGACAGAAATATATAAGTGTTGCTTCTATATTTGTCTTGGATGCACTGTCTATTTACTGGCTTGCACACACATAGATGTAGTCTCTCGCAAATGAGTATATAAATCTATATAAGTGTTGCTTCTATATTTGTCTTGGATGCACTGTCTATTTACTGGCTTAAGCTAAGAAGTTTGATTCCGTAGTGAAACACTCGCGCATGTAATTCCTAGCTCATCTAACACTCTTCCGTTAGGGATAACCTCTGGTGGGATTTCCATTTTCTAACAGCTAAGGCATACTCATAGAATTCACCACCCTCTTACCATAAACCCTATGGGTCATAAACTATGAGTGCTTTATGTTGATGACTTGATCATCACCGGCTCCAATGGACATCTCATCTCATAAACAAAGAGTCAACTCACCTCAGAGTTTGACATAAAGGATATGGGAGAACTCCATGATTTTCTTGGTATAGAAATATGGAGAGATGACACAAGGATCACACTTTTTCAGGGAAAGTACACTCAAAAGGTACTTAAGCAGTTTCATCTACATGACTGCAAGCCACTCCCTACTCCTATGGAATACAATATCAAGTTGTCACCACTTGACACTTCTCTAGCTTCAAATCCTTTACTGTACAGACACCCCATGGGCAGCTTGATCTATTTAACTATCACCATGCCAAAAATATCATATACAGTTGGTGTGCTCAGCCAATTCATGCAGAGTCCCAAGAAGACTCACCTCCTTGCAGCGAAGAGAATACTCAGATACCTTCATGATACTCGGATCATGGACTACATTATGCCAGGTCATCCGACTTACACTTCCATGGATACACAGATGCTGATTGGGCAGAAAGTGTAAATGACAAAAGATCCACCAGTGGATAATGCTTTAGTCTTGGCTCTGCAGTTTTGTCATGGCAAAGCAAGAAGCAACCAATAGAGGCATTGTCTTCCATCGAAGCAGAATATAGAGGATCCACCAATGCAACATGTGAAGTAATTTGGTTCAAAAGGCTTCTTTGAAAGATTGATAAAAGTAGAGTACATTAAAAAAAGTGTTCATCACATTTGTGAAAGTAGTTTATGATATAACTGAGGGATCCAAGTACAAGTAAATCTCAGAGCCATATGGTGTCAAAAAACACCTTATAGTAGTAGACATAAGTTACAATCCTACCATCATATTTGCCATCTCTATCTCGCAGGTTACACAATCCTCTGCGTCGTTTTTTTCATCTTCATCAATATAATTATAATATATAAAGATGCACAAAGAATCAAAGATTCTTTCTTTCAATGCTTCTTGTCTATTCCTAATACTTTCAGCTTGGTTTGCTAAATATTGCCCAGAACGAGCGACTCTATAAGACTCGTTAATGCAAATAATTGAAGTAAACTAAATAGAGAAGTAATTGCATAGAATTCTTCAAGTAACAGCTTAGGCATGCCTTTCTTCCAAAGTAGAGACCTCTTAGTTTTAAAGAACCTAAATGGCTATTCCAAAATCTTTGTCATGAGCAAGTGCCTTTCAAAAGAATTCAATGTGCATAAGGAAATCATCACAGTCAATGCTACAAGAAGTCTGCTATGAGCATCTACAACCACATCATATAATTTTATAATGCATTCGATATTCGTGTAGAAATTTATCACAAATTCCACCTAGCATGCATTCCATATCTATGTGCAAATTTATCACAATCCACCACTCAGTCAACACCTAAAAGATGCTTCCCGTATAGAAACCGGATAGCATGACCAAGTGTCAAAGGCAATCGTTGTCCCTTGTTACCTTAATATAGCTCAAATAGCAACATCAACAGCCATAACTCGAAAAGGAGTTCATTTTGGTCTCTCCCAAACAAGCACTTCTAAGCAAAGCTTTCAAAACATGCTGGTTGGCAAAGCACCGCTACGAATAGAAAGAATTGATCACAATATCACATGCCACAACCTGGACAAAAACTTCACAAACTGAATTTTGCATGTCTGCTATATTGAAGAAAAATATATCTAGATAAATCTAGCTATTATGGCATCCCCACCAATGTCATCAGCACCCATGGTGGGTGTAGATCATACATATGCTCTCACACATACACATCGACGCACCTACACCTTACCGTCAATAGTTGGACTTTGGAGTTACTAACAGTGGAAGTGCCTATGGCAGTGCTCTTGGTACCTATTGTTGAGATTTTGCACTCAGCTTTTGCCTTTGCTCAGTTTCAGAGTGGATACAAGCTTTTGGGACATATTTTGGTTATCCAGACATCACCTAGCTTCGTCATAGATCATAGGGCACCTACAGTCTTATTTCTATTGTTGAGCTATGTTCCTTTAGGAGAGATCCTTGTATTTATCATTCAGCTGCTTGCATCAGCCCCCGCCTCTTCCTCTTCAGCCCCCTTCTCTTCCTCTTCAGCCCCAGTCCCAGCTCCAGCCCCATCCCCCATCCCCCGCCCCTCTCAGTTCTCCTGCAGTGTCAGCTTCGCCGGTGGTTCCTCAACCGCGGGCAGCCCCCACTCCCCCTCCTCCGCCCCCCCCGCTAGCCGCTTCCCTGGAGTCTAAGTTGCCTACCCCTCAGCCTCCTTCCCCTTCCCCACCCCAGGCAGGCCATCCCGAGTCTGCACCACCCTTGGAGCAGTCTTCCCTGTCTGCTAGCCCGACCCCCTCAGTTGCAGACTCTGGCGGGCCTCAGCTCCAGGAGAGAGAGCTTCCTCGCGACTTCTACACATCTGGTCCCTGGGATTACTTGGATGTGGCCGACCTCGGGACCTTCCCTGCTTGCCTCGACATCAGTATCTTCCTGCTCCGAAAAGGGGCGGATGGGAAGATCGCAGCCTTGGCCCCGAGGGATGGCCCCAGCTTTGCTTTCACCTTTCTCAGCGACGGCACCGAGACCTGGACAGACGACTCGGTTTGGGAGGCTCTCAGAGAGCAGACGCACGCTCATATTTGCTCTTGGATAGGCCCGTCGGGTGGTCAACTTCTCGAGACTCAGTGGTCCGAGGGTGACGTGCGCCTGCGGTGGCGATGCGCCGCCAAGCGTTTCAGATTGATTGTGATCCTCAGACCCCCTCTGTCGTGGCCCCTCCCCCAGGATGTCAGAGCATGGACTCCCCAGAAACTTCGCGCCTTCTACAGGATGACTACTTCAGAGATCTCGAGTTGGCTCGAGAAAGCGTTTGTCCATGGCACCAAAGGCCTCACTCCTTTGCTAAAAGTTCTGAAGAACGAGCAGGATGACCCCGCCTCCCCCTCCAAACCCTCACAAAAGCGTCAGCGCCTTCATTCCGAAACCTCAGCCTCTTCATCAACCTCAGCCGCGAGCAGACAGTTGTTCGCAGCCTACCAGTCCTCATCATGAGCTTACACCTTGTCTCCTGGAACGTGAACGGGTTTCATTCTTCTGGCACCCCGTGGTCCTAGGAAGCTCATCTTGAGACAGGAACTTCAGCCAGCAGTGATTGGTCGCTTGGATATACTCTTGCTCCAGGAGCATAAGCTTTCAGTGGCTCACTTCCGTAGCTGTGGGAAGATCCTCCCTGGACGCTCTCACACTTATTGGGAGCCTTCGATCAGAGCACAGGGGAGGAGTGGCGGTGTTTGTACTTCCGTTTGCCAACCATTTGCCCAGGGAGTTTTTGGTCATGGTACGTTGATCCCAGGCCGTGCACTTTGGGTTGGCCTAGAGTTGGAGGGCTCCAAAATAGGAATCCTCAACATCTATGCACCCACAGACCTCCGATGCAAAGCCACTTTCTGGAGGACACTCACAGAGATTCTCCCAGACATGGATTCCTAGATTGTTGGAGGTGACTTCAACAATCGAGAGGCTTTGGAGGACCAGCAGGGCCGAGGACCAGAGTTTACAGGTATAGCTCAGGCAGAGCAGTCCGCTTGGGACTCCTTTATCTTCACGACAGGAGGTAGGGACAGCTGGAGAGACCCGTCCTTCCGACGATGGCATGGGAGCTTGGACTTCTCGTGGGGCTTCCGCAGGGAAGGAGGCAGACTCCTGGAGAGACTGGACAGATTTTATGTCAGTGATTGGGCCATCAGCAGAGGTGGTCAGGTGGGTATAGTGCCAGGGACGACACTCTCCGACCACGCGCCAGTGCTCTTATCACTAGACTCGACAGCTCAGTCCCTTCCTCCCCGTTCGTGCAGGATTCCTAATTACATCTTCTCTAGGGAGGAGGTGCGCAGCAGTATCGGTAGCCTTTGGGACAGAGATTGGGGCGAGTGCGTGGATCTGGTAGAGTCGGTGGCACAGGCTTTGCAGGAGTCCAGCCAGATTTGCCAGCTCGCAGCCCTTCAGGTTCGCCAGGAGTGGTGGGGCAGAGAGAGAGCTCTTCGTAGGGACCTCGCCTCCATTCAGCGACTCCAGCAGGTAGCTCCGGGTTCGGAGGAGCTTCGGATCCAGGCCCTTCGAGCCAAAGCCCTTCTTGAGGAGACTCTCCAGCGTCACTCAGAGTTTTCTTATCACGCCTCCCTTTCCTACTGGGCTCGGAAGGGCGATCGGATGAGCAAGGAGTTCTTCAGGACGCATGGCCAGAGGGCAGCAGGTGATCAGCTCCGGAGTCTTAAGACAGCGGAGGGGTACATCGTTACTGATCCGGAAGAGGTCTTGGGGTTCGCTACCGACTTCTACAGGACTCTTTTCCAGCAGGAGCAGCTTGCCCCCCGTACTAGACGCTCCCGCGAGGAAGTGTGGAGGCACATTCCAACCCTTGTTCAGCCCAGTATGCAGACGATGCTGATGGCTCCGTTCACCACTGTCGAGATGCAGGAGGCCTTGATGGCCATCGATGGGTAGATATGCCCTGGCGAGGATGGGCTCTCTCGCGCTTTCTTCACCTCTTTCTGGGATCAGATCCATCAGCCCCTCCTAGCAGCCCTCCAGAGGATTTTCAGTAGCGGACATATGCCAGAGAGCCTCTCTTCTGGATTGATTTGCCTCATCCCGAAGGGAAGAGACCGACAGGAGATCCGTCAGTGGCGCCCGATCACTCTTCTCACCACTGCCTACAAAATCCTTGCCAAGATGATCAGCGCCAGAGTTCGGCCACTACTTCCTGACCTCATTCACGACACTCAGACAGGCTTTGTCCAGGATCGCTGCATCCTCGATAATGTCTTTACCTTCTCAGAGGCAACGGAGTGGGCTCAGCACAGCGGGTCGCACTTAGCCATTCTACTTCTCGACTTTGAGAAGGCCTACGATCGAGTGGACTGGTCCTTCCTGGAGGGTACTTTGGAGAGACTGGGATTCCCAGTAGGATGGATTCAGGGTATCTCAGCGTTATACAGGACAGCTTCCAGAAGGGTCATCATCAGTGGCAGGATGGGAGAGCGTTTTCGATTGGAGAGATCAGTGCGTCAGGGTTGCCCCCTCGCTCCTTACCTGTTTCTATTCTTCGCCGAGGCGATGACATACTACCTTCGGGCGAGGTCCGACCGGAATCCGGGGTGTTCGCCTTCCCATCAAGGAGGACACGGAGCTCCTGGACTCGGAGTATGCAGATGACACAGTGCTGTACGTTCAGGATGGCCTTAGAGGTCTTCTGCTCGACAGCTGGTGTGAAAATCAACTGGAACAAATCAGTTGGTTTTCTCACAAACCCTGAGGCATGCTCACAGTGGGGGAGGTTTTTGGGTTTTAGATGGATCCCGCGGGGGCAGACAGCTAGATATCTCGGCTTTCAGGTCGGCTTGGACATCACGCCAGCTCAGCAGTTTCTCTCGGTGCTAGATTCCATTCGACGGAAGCTGGCTTTCTGGAGCACTGCTAAGCTCTCTTGCAGGTCGTGCTCTTATAGTCAACCAGGTTCTCCTGTCCACGGCCTGGTATGTGGCCTCTTGTTGGTGCTTCTCGAGATCCAGCGTGGCACAGCTCAAGAGGATGGTCCAAAATTTCCTTTGGTCTGGGGGGGATTGTCTCAGAGATACCACAGCCAGGGTAGCTTGGCAGACAATCATTCTTCCGCAGGCTGAGGGTGGCTTGGGGGTCATTGATCCTGAGCTTCAGAGTCAGGCCCTGCTGGGCAAGTTAGTTATCCGCGGTTTGACCCCGGGGGGGCAAACGTGGAAGATGTTACTTCAGCAGGGGATCAGTTCTTGCGTCCCGCGCCGAGGTGGAGAGTGGCTACCGTCCCTCCGGTGGATCTTCACCTCTGCACCGCTTACTCACCCCCGCTCCCCACTCATTCAAAGCCTTCTCATGGTTTGGAGGCGACTCCATCTCAGTCTCCTTCAGTCCCCTCCTAGCAGTCAGGAGGAGATCGACCGCCAGCCGCTCATCTGGAACGATCAGGTCAGAGATACCTTGGGCCTTCAGCTGGGGGAGAGGTCACATATCCTGTGGGATGGTTGGATGCAGGGGCCAGCCCGGTCCCTTCGAGTTTGGAGGGACACTTACAGACACTTGGAGACCGTTGCTCTAGCAGCCGCAGCTGGAGGTGTCCGTGGAGCTCAGGCAAGACGCACAGAGATAGACGGATCGATTCCTGCCGGTTGGTTGGTTCCACCCGAGTTTCAGATCCTCATGCCTGGTGATGACCGTTGGCTTGGACAGTTCACCCCCCGTGGCATCCCACTGGTGGTTGCAGGCCGGATGGACGACACCTCTGTTTCCTTCTTTGCGGTTCTGGGGGACGGCCGACTCAGGAGAGAGGGTGTGCTCATCGACCCCCTTCTCTCGTGGCAGAGGGTTCGAGTCGTAGGCCTCGTGGGGAAGGTTTGGCGGATCGATCCTAGTATAGAGCAGGATCAGCTGCAGTTATGGCGACTCTGGCTTTGGGAGGGGCGGGCCCTGTTAGAGCTTGATTGGGACCCAGGTGAGTGGAGATGGCCAGAGGTTGTGGCAGGCCAGGGGCCGATCCCTTTCTTCGCTTATAGTACGACATTGGGCAGGAGAGTTCTCGGGAGGATGCAGAGCCGCGCGCCCGCCCACCCAGCGGCCCAGTTGGTATGCTCAGGGTATCTCCAGGCTATTTTTGCAGGCCTTCTGGAAGGCCTTGTGGGAGAGCTGGCGGCCGCGGAAGATTTCCTACTTCCTTTGGCTACTCGCCCACAAGGGTCTTCCAGTGGGGAGCTGGTTGCGGCAGATTGGTCAGGATGGACTTTGTCAGATTTGTCATGAGGACGAGGAGTCACCAAAACACTGCCTGTGGAGCTGCACTCGCGCCCAGGAAGTGTGGAGGTGGACCTTCGGGATCCTTACACGCGCAGCACCGGAGCTAGGTTTGATCACCTGGGACGCGTTCTGCTGGTGCAGCACCACACCTGGCTTTCATCAGTTGTTCGAGGCAGGCCCGCAGGACCCCATATTCCTTATCACACAGGGGACTTGGGGGCTGCTGGAGGGCATCCCGCCGCCCCTGGCAGAGGTGGACACAGGTTCTCAGGAGAGGCAGCCAGTTTGGGAGATTATTAGCAGCATCGCTGGCTGGCACATTTGGACATCGCGCTGCACGCAGATCCTCGGTGGTACCTCTCTTTCGACTGCCCAGATCATGGCCGACATCTGGAGTGAGATCATCCACACACTCAGAGGCCAGTGGGACCAGATTCAGGGAGACTCCCGGGCTGGCCGAGAGAAGCGGAGACGTTTCCTCCGAGATTGGGATACGCGGGGCCTCTTCTTCGAGCATACTTCTCAGGGCCTTCAGTGGCGCTATTCACCACCTCTCTGGCTGTTTATTCACACCCTCCTGATCCCTCCGTGAGAGAGAGCTTTTTGTTTCCATTTAGGGTTGCGTCCGATTTGTGAACGCAGCCCGTCAGTTGCAAAACTGACCTCATGTATCTTGTTTTTTCGAAGTAATATAATCAGCACTGTTTTTTCGGCAAAAAAAAATCATTCAGCTGCTTGCATGTTATAGGAATTCTAGAAACTTTTCGTCCAGAACTCAAAAACGTTGTTGTCTTCAAACCAAGTATCATAAGGAAAAACAGTTGGGAGTAGTCTGCAATTATGCTCTATGCAACATCCTACTTCTTTGTTCTTAGTTCACTTTGAACCCTACTCTCTTTATTGATGCCATGTGTGATGTTCTAAAGGTTTTTTCATTATTCCACTATTTAATTCAAGCTAACTAATTAGGTGTTTGTTCGGATGTCACGATTCCACAAACACGATTCTAGAGCCGTAATCAATATACTAAGGACCCAACAAAATACTTGCACAAACATCCACTATCAATTAGGATAGAACATTGTTGGATACCACTCTCCATAATCATTATGGCAGTGGAATAAAGACTTGGGATGGAGACACAAGGTCATTGAATGGCAATGGCCTGAATGGCTTCGACAATGAATAGGCATTGGCCAGTTAGCCAGTTTTACTGGTCATTCTAGGCAAAGTCCGAACCAAGGTCAACCTTAGGTCACATATAACCAACCTAGGTCAGGTAGGGGTACAGGAGGGAATAAGGCCCTCCAGGGCTGGCCAACGTACTACAGGGCCTATAAATGGCTCATTGCAGGCCTCATATTCAGCACCACTTGTGGGCCTTTCTGCCCACCATCTAGGTCCATTCTTCACCGCTCTAAGTGCTGCCCAGGTGGCATTGTATCTTGCTGTCCACATGGCAGCCACAACAGTAGTCCATGCTTCTCTCTCAATCCAGACCCCATGGCCTCTTCATTTTCTCTCTGAACCCATCTTGTGCTGCTGGTAATCCTCCCCCCATGTCCTCCTTATCCAAGGGCTCACAAGCGAGGAGATTCAAAAGAATTCTTTTGACATTCAAAGATAGTCCTCGAACCCACGCTCCTACTAGGTCTAGCTCCATCAAGGTACGCCTTCCTTACCACAAGGTGGCTCCACAACTTTACATTCCAAATTGGGTAATTGTCCCCATCTATTTAGCCTCTCTCTGAAGAATGGAAAAGTCATCTGTGAAGCCATTGGATTCAAAGATCCTCGACTAGATCTAACACCACATGCAATTAGACAAGCTCTACAGACCTTACTTGAAAACGGCACACTTATCTAAATCTTGGTCGCCTTCCTTCTCACAAAGGTACCTGTCATTAGATGTTGGAGTCTTCAATCCTAAGTTGAGATCACTTTCCTTTTAAGCAAAGATTCTCTCCTTTAGGGCAGGATGCACTTGTAACTCACCCTTGGGGCTCTAATACCATGTTAGTAAAGAGAGACCCCTTGTTGTAGCCGACTCCCACAGAGGAAGGCATGTCCCAAGGTTCACAGGATGCATAAACAAATCTCACTCCATCCTTTGTGTACACAATTATTACTGAAATAACTCTCAGATACAAACTACAGAACACTCACGAAGTAGAATAGCCAAAAGATGTAGAATAGATTAACAAAATAGGCAAACACTGATACAATAGTTAGTACACAACCTAACACCATCTAGCAGCCTATGTGATGCCTAGATGTTGACTGTCAGCACTCCGATAGACTGCCTTCTACCTCTGTAGAGCACCTCCAAACTTACCGATTTGCGTGCTCCAAAGGAGCTTCAATACTCCTACTGCTCTTCCCCTTGGTGGAGATCTGCAGACCTGAGTGCAACTTATGCATATCTAGACCCCCCAATGGAGCCCCTTTAAGAGGACTCAAACTCTCCTAATCTGGTAGGCCAATCTATAGACAACTGACCCAGTCAAAGCTGATGGGCTCCTTCTGTCATTACTCCTAGCAACATGACAATGATGGGAGTGGCTATCTTTGCCAAGGTGCTTACGATAAGCGTGGTGAATCTCTTAGAAAATGAAAATCCCACCAAAGGGTATCCCGCAGCGGAAGTGTTTCACTACGGAATCAAACTTCTTAACATGTGCTTACTTCACAACCATTGATGTGTGTGTGCAAGCTTGAATAAACAATGCATCCAAGACAAATATAGAAGCGACACTTATATATTTCCGTCCGTCCACAAACTAGACACAATACAAAAGGGAGATGCGGAGTCCCACCAAACCGTGGTACCGTGGTCTTCCGATCTTACCAAAATGTCCTCCTACTATCTACCTGGCACCTTTAGATCTCTGAGCCGGTGTGCTCCTCTGAGCTTATGTAGATTCTCTATCCAGTGATCCCTTCCACCTTGCTGTCCGGGTAGCCAGAATGGTGACACACCATAGGTTGGTGGTAAAGGACTCAAATGGAAAAAGTATACGACTGAAGATGGCTACCTCCTCTACAAGGGTAGAGTATGCATCCCGAATAATAATGACATTAGGCGCCAAATTCTATTTGAGTGTCATGATAGCCTGAGTGCTAGACACCCGGGAATTCAAAAGACGTATGCACTTTTGAAGAGGCAATTCTTTCCGCTTGGAATAGATAAGGACGTTGAAGTGCCAAAATGCCAGTCAATAAGACTGAACGCCTTAAGGTAGGAGGTCTCTTACACCCATTGGAGATTCCATCTGACAAATGGGAAAGTATCTCCATGGATTTTATTGTTGGATTACCTAGGACATAGATAACTATGGATCGATTGACCAAGATGGCTCACTTTATTCCAAGGCTATTTGTGGAGCATATTTATAAATTGTATGGGCGACCAGCCGCTAGGTGGGCAGCACCTTGAGCTAAGACGGCAGCACCTTGAGCTAAGACTGCAGCCCTTGTAGGTCTCCTTCACCTCCTGTGTATAGGCCTAGGCCCAAGGATGGTCCTCCTACTGATCCTTCCTGCTCTTGGACTGCTGTTCTAATTGATGCCAAAGGAGGCCAAAATGGCCCCCTTTGATAGGGCACAAGGACCTCTTGAACTGGCCAATTTTTCCTGCCCCTACCAGCCGACTGGCTGCTGGTCTATGGGCCGACCCAGAGCCCTGGATTTGGGCATGTGGGGACCCCCATTGGGCTGTGTGCTGGCAGACCTGGTTGGCCAGCCAAACAGCCAGCCCTCGGCGCTATATAAGGGCAAGTCCAGTGCCCTTTGCACTCCTTTTTCCTGCCTCTCCAGGCCCCCATGCTGCTACACATTTTCTGCCTCTGCCTTGGCCCCATTCAGCCTCCGCATCTCCTGTACATGCTAATGCAGACCCTCGGGCATATGCTGACATCATCGCTGCACCATATCCTAGCCTTCTTGCTGGTTTCCCCGCGCAGGCCTGTCCTATCCATGCATGGATGGACAGCCTCCACCAGATTTGCCCTCCATGGTAGATCTCCTATGCTAGATACTTGTACTCTCTCTTTGCTGCCCATGTGGCAGCCCCATGACCCATCCTATCAATCTATGGTGCACCCCCGCATGCACTCCTCATATGGGGCTTACTGGTGGGGAGGTGACCAACCCTATTCCAACAGAATCCCCATGAACGTGTGAACTAATGAATTCATGGACACATGCCCACTCATCGTTGTCTTTGACCTTTGTAGGGTCCAAATTGACACAAGAATACTAAGGTATGTACCGGAGGAAGTGAACCTCCTCTTTAACAAACTTCATAGCATTGATGTACAACGAATTGTCCTTCAAACGCTGTAAGACCTGTCTGAGATGATCCATTGCAGGGTACTTGTTCAACGACTCTATCAAAAACTAGGGGTCGTTAAAACCCACTGTACATTGATACCCATGCTAGTAATCAAGATACCTCAAGCCCCTGTAAAGACCATGAGCATAGTGGTATTAGTAAGTCATGAAACTGTTCTTGAAAGCATTTTAACGAAAGCGTTATCATCGGCATGTGATCAGCTCCCGATTTGACGTTGTAACAGGGGGTCTCTCTTTACATAGAACTTGGTACAGTTGAAAAAAATACAACCAGTTGGCCTTTAAAAAAACTCATGCAATTGATAGGATGATACAGCACGTCGTTTCCTATGATACTAGTCATTCACTTATGACTCCTTTCTAACAGTGACATAAATAGTGCACATTCTCACAGTCTTTGAATGTACCGATCAGAGATGCAGTCATTCCCTATGGAAATCTGCCTTACACTAATTTGACAGCTTGCATATGTTGATGAAGGCGTACCACCACCCTTCTGTAGTTATCGCATTATTAACACTGATGGCGGGCTGCAGTACTAACTTTTGCATGGCAAGCACGCTTAAGCCAATTAAAATGTGCAAGAAGTGAAAGAAGAGCTCACCTACAAAAACCAGCGAGAGCTTCGCGCACTGCACCCAATAAAAAACAACGAGCAGTGAGTGAAGGGTTCCAGCACAGACAGCACTGTCGAATTTCAATATCTTTATGTAATGTGTTAGTACGATAGAAACGAGGTTCGAAAGGCTGGATGTGTTTACGTTGAATATTTGGAAAGTCTTGCCAACACTAACGGTAACAAATGTTTCTAAGCCGCGTCGTTGGACGGAAAAGGGAGTGCTATCGGTGATGTAGCCAAGGGCGCGGTAAGGCTCGAAGATAGCCATGGCCCTTGACGCTTGGTGAGCTCAGTAGTGATGGGGAAGACGATGAAGAATGTCAACTATAGTTTAAACATAATCGAGGCTAAGCACAACCTAATTCGACTACATGGCAATTGAAAGTGCCCATATGGGTTCCCGAAGAGGCTGAGTGGCACATACACACCCACTGTCAGGTGTTGGAGTGTGCACCTACTGGCAATTGAACGTGCCCATATGGGTTCCTAGAGTGGCAGGACCGGCACATACACACCCACACTGAGGTGTTGGAGCGTCCACCTAAGTGTGCACCTAATGGGTCTCCTAATCTAAAAAATTCTTGATCTTCACATTCATGCATCGCATTTCCACTCGATTTGTTCCATTAGGTTTGTAATTTTGTTGTTTCATTAGTGTATGCATTCAAAAAATGCATTAGATAAACAAAACTTTAAAGATTTGAAACAGTCATGCGGCACAGGATTGAATGCATTCGTGGCACATGCAAGCATTGTAGTTTGAAGATGAAGAATAAGACATTCAATGTATGTCCAAATCAAATGAGGGAAGACAACCATGTTGTTCTAAAGTGGAGGAGATTTGAAAATGTCAATGTTAAAGGATTCGATAAAAAGAGATGGCTACTCTCATAAGGGAGCTTGTAGGTCACTTGGTTCAATCCATCCCAAAAGATGTGCTTCACAGTTTCACGGCCTGTTGGTAGGATAAGCAGTTTAGGATGTGCCTTGCCAATTTTCCTTGTGACACTATTGTATCTGTCATAGATTTTACAAAAAAATTATTCTTTTCAAAAAATTATTTGGTGATCTAATGGACCCCTATTCTAATCTCATTAAACCCCTTAATCTAATATACCTAGCCCCCCTAATTTAACTCTCGCTCCCCCCTAGTTAATCTAACTCCTTCCCCCTGCACCTCACTGCCCTCTGCTCAGCGCACGCTACCCCTCCCCCTCCGCCTCGCCTCCCACCATGCTCCCTCCCTTCTGCCGCGCACTGCTCATCCACCCCCCTTGCATCGCTCAGGAGAACCCTCGCTTGCACCGCTCAGCTCCAACCCCCTCTTCTATCTCCCGATGTGTCTCCTCTAGTCCTTCGCCTCCAACTTCTTCCCTACCTCCTTCTCTCTCAACCGGCATGGAAGGGGGCGAGGTAAGAGAGCAAGCAAGCAGCAACCATGGCTGGTGCCAGAGCTTACAAGAGGAGCTCGAGTAGAGGGGAACTCATGCAAAGGCAAAAATAGCCATGAAGATGAAGAAACAGGGGCTTTTGGGAAGACAATACAGGACCCCAGCTCACGCAACAGAACTCAATAGCTTACCCTCCTCCTACTCACGATCACGCAAGGTGGAAGGATAACAAGAATGGCATTTTTGTGTTCGCCCTCCCAAGTTTCATCGAACTATCGATCGACCAATGGCTCCACTGCTACAATCACAATTCATAGTGCTCCGCACAATGGATCGCCTCGACTTCATTGCCTTCCAAGTTTTCCCCTCCGCTACAACAATCTTCTCTCCCTTCCTTCCCACAACACCTCACTCACTTTCTAATCCCTTTCGCGACCACCAGTTTGGCAAAGTCGATGCTACTGCTGATGGAGAACGAGGCAAAGAGAGCGAGGGAGAAGATGCGGGCGGTGCTTAGAGGGCAAGTCGAAGGAGCAGACGCCGTGATGCTCTCTTCAAATCAATACATCAGACTCCAGGAGAAGGGACACGTAATTTATCCCTCTCCCCCCCTCCCCATATCCCCCCCTTCACCCCCTCCCCATGGACTAATTGAATTTTAGCCCCCCTATTAGCTGCTTGGTCTACACGCTATTGGCAATAGTAGCCAGTCTCTCCCTTGCAAAACTCGAAAATTAGGCCAGCACTGAGTTTAAGCCCATTCTCAATTCAAGCCTCAGGGGTAGCTCAGGTCCTCGTCTTGGTCACCCATTGTATGGCACTTGCAATACCTTTATAAAAAAAAGGGAATTTTGACTTATCAATCGATGGGCAAAAGGAAAAGAGAGGTAGCAAGAAGAGGGGTGACCATCGAGAGACCATCTAGATCCGATGACAAAGGGGGAAATCCCAATTATTATAAGAAGATCATTAAAGGAACAAGTTAACCAATTCCTATGACCTAGCTTTACCTATGCCTTAAACAAAATGATTGGTTATTCCGAGGTTATTCCCTATAATAATGGTACCATAATCAAGAATGAAATGCTTTGCTTTTTAGTAGACTAATGCATTCCATATACCCCTTGAGGAAATCATCCTTAACTAATGCATTTCATATGTTACCCAATGCATCACATTCACTACCTTTATTCAAATTTTATTTGTGGTTTATGTTGGTTCTAAGCCTCCTTTTATCCAATCAAGACAATGTGATCCAACTCCATCGATTTGATGTATATTGTCAATGTTCATCAGCTCCAAAATTATCCACAAGCTCTTACATGAAGATTATGAGCACTAATAAGCAAGCTGTACCAAATAAATTTGCATGTGTGTGCCTTTTTTTGGCTCACGATCATTGATCTTGAGTATGAAGGACACTACCAAAGCAAAATTTCCTCGTGTTATCTAAAAATAAGCCTCATGTACCTCACTCTTATAGCCTATGCATATACTATGATTGCATGATGCTTGAAATGGCATGCTATACAAATAGGTAATTAAACATGAAAGAACCATAGCCATAGAACCATAGCCATCTCTCACACCTCCACCCAGTAGTTGTTTCTTCGTGCATCTATCCAACCATCCTAAGAGCTAATGTAGTCCCATCCTTTTAATACCATGGCCATACTTGGACCTCTACATGCTTCTAATTATATAGTTCTTCTTTATTGCATCCTTGCATTGCCCAAAGTGGTTGATCTTGATGTCTTTTTGACCAACTCATTCGTTAGACAAATTGGTCTCCATTGGCATTTATGCCCCTAGGAAAGAGATTTTCTAAGGGCACTCTCCTTACACTTTGTCCACCATGGGTTGTCTTGGGGTAATGGCCCCATCTTTGGGACCTATCACTACTTGCACTTACAAAGAGGTTTGAATAAGCTAAATGTGTTGCTTGTGCCTAAAGGTTAAGGAATTACCATTTTTTGTATCGATGAGTTGTAATCTAAAATCTAGCCATTGCTCAACATTACTAACTACTCATAGTGCTCCTTAAGATCTCTTGAAAAAAATATTGTAGAGTTCTGATTTATGAATTCAAGAGTTCCAATTCTAAGCTAAAGTCAACTGATTGATGTAATCTTGTATCTCTTCTAGATCTACTCTGCCAATAAGGTTGGTTGTTTGTTAAGGGAGGATATGAATTCAAAAATAATCCTTTCAACCATCTGATGGATTAAAACTAATTGAGATGGGCGATCCCTCAATTCTCTAATTTGTATAGTTTGTTCACCGATGGGGGTCCATCCTTCTTACCTTATAGATACTCTTTAATTATAAAATGTGCATGGTTACAAGCAGAGTTCACCATGACACCACTCCATATTGATGCCATCTTTCAAACGGTGACATATCTTCACAGGGTTTGGGCTTTGTCTAGTTGGAGACTATTACAGTCGTCCAGATGACTAGTTGAGAGAGGGGTTAGTACAACTTGCTACAAATGCATATCCATATGGTTTGCCAGCCAAGGTATTCAGAGTCTGTCTTTGCCTTCCTCCTCCCTCTTTGTTGTCCTTGGTGTCGTATTTCAACTAAATCAAGGGAAAATTAGTAGAGATGGCATATGGCATGAAGATTGATGTCATTAAAAAGATGAAGGAGCCAAACAATGTTAAGCAAGTTTACTTATTCATAGGATTCTTGAGACAATTCACTAAGAAGTTTGCTAGAGTGGTTGAACCATTGCACCAACTTACAATGCAAGAAATAAACTTCAAACAAGACAATGAATCAAACAAAGTTCAAACTCTATAAGAGATGGTAGTGAAGGCATCAATACTCATAATTCCCAATCGAAACAAGATATTCCATGTACAAGTTAGTGCATCTAGGATAGGAGTTGGGTCGTGCATCTAGGATAGGAGTTGGGTCGATTGGACTCAACCCAAAGGGATCATGGGTTTTCTAGTCTTTTGTGCAAGTCAAATGTTCTCGATGGTAGATAATAATTGCTCCATGACTGAGAGGGAAGCCCTGAGAATGGTGTACAATGTTTAGAGTTTGTTAATACTTGCTAGGCAACCTTGCATGTTCTTTGTGGATCATCAAGCAGTGTTGTATTTGGTAAACAACATACTTATGAAACTTAAATTGGTAAGATGTATGCTTTTGTTGTAGGAGATTCAACTTTAAGATACTACATAATCCTAGGTCATCTCACTATGGTTAGATTATCTATGTACACCTAATATTGATGATGAACTAACTAATACAAGATTGTTTTTTGTGTTAACATATGAATATAAACATGCAATGTCTCTCAAAAATAAAATTTCCTAAGGCGCATCGATGAATGTGAGGAAATGGATTGCATTCAAATACTAAAATTATACATTCATTGTAATACAACTAATTCTATCCCTATGCTAGCAAAGATCAAAGCTCAAAGATCAGATGCCATTCAATCCCACATACCCATGGGAACCCTTTCAAAGTGGAGATGAGATCACATAGGACCATTTAATCTCACATACCCATGGGAACCCTGTCAAAGTGGAGATGAGACTTCATAGGACCATTCAAAGTCACCAAATGCGTTCAATAAGTATATCACAGTGGCAAAATGACTGTCACCAAATGTGCCAAAGAAGAGGCTTTAAGGAACAACACAGCTCATAGTGTAGCAAGGTCTTTGTATGGGTGGCCTATTGAACTCATTTCAAATCAAGTGTTCAATTCATCATAAGAAGTGAACCCCATGATCTATGGGCATGAAGAAGGTGCACAAGAACTTCCTTCACAAGATTGTGAATGGAAATCACAATGGCTTGAATCATAAGTTGTAGACTGTGATATGGGCCTGTCAAAAAGCATTCATAGTCACCATGAGACACACGCCTTTTCAATTAGCAATTGGCTAGGATTTGGTAGTGCTAATGGAATTTCTAGTACCAATCCTAAGCATAGTAGTGCAAAATACACATGATAGGAATTAATGGGATTTGGTAGTGCTAGTGGCATTTCTAGTACCAATCCTAAGCGTAGTAGTAGGATTTGGTAGTGCCAGTGGAATTCCTAGTACTGACCCTAAGCGTAGTAGTGCAGCATACACATGGTCACGAGGAAGCACTAAAGGCGTCAGAAGAGTCAAGGGAATTTCCAAACTAGCATTTGGCCATGAGTCAATAGTGTTAGTGGAATTTCTTATATTAAGCCTAAGTGTAGTAGTGCTCATACAAATGGTCACAAGAAAGCACTAAAGGATAGGCCAAAGGAGTTGTCAAATATTGATGAATTGTAGCTTAATTTAGAGGAGGAAAAAGGGATGGCATGACCAACACATTGAAAAGAGGAATTCATGGAAGACACCATGCTTTTTCTATACAATGCCAAGTTGGGGATGACGAAGGAAGATCTTTGTTAGCTTTGGATTTGGCCATACAAGATCAAACCCTATCACGATAATGGGACAATTATTTTTGAAGATTTGGAAGGAAATGAATCATCAAAACTAGTGAATGACATCAAGATCAAAGTGTACTGGCACACAACACACTTTGTTCCTTTGGAGGAGGGACCCATGGTAAGAGACAAGATGGGCACAACTAACTAGTAGCCAATCAAGATTAATGGGATGAAGGGAATTGATCATGAAGAATAAGGCACTCAATCTAGCTAAAATACATTAACATCTAGGAGCATTAAATAGAACAATGCCAATATAGGAGAAATCGTATATGAAAATGATACTATGAGTTTAATCGACCAACGAAGTGATAGTTTATGCACAGTCATGGGGAGTTAACCTAAATCCACCATAGTTTAAGCTCGTTACAATTACATGTATCCATTTACAGGAGAAAATTGAAGCTCGCTTAACGTAGAAAACTATTACTCAATCTGTCGTGTTGAATTTGCCCTTGCCCTTGAGTTCATATCATCTATTCCTTATTAACATTGTAAAATTATCTAAAAATTTTAAATGCTAAGTCCAAAAAACCCTCATTTTTTATACTAAATCAAGAAAGGTTTTGAATTCCTACAATAGATTTTATAAAACCATAAATTTTGTCGCCATAGTTAAAAAATTATATGCTTGGAGCAACAGGCTATGTTGCCCCCAAGTTGTCTCTTCCCCAAACCTATTGCTTGAACAATACATTGGAGTGCAACATAACCTCTTGTTCAAATCAAGTAATTTTTCTTCATTCAAGCAAGAGGTTGTACTGCACCTCATGCAATAGGTTGGATCTAAGTTATTTTTCATCTAACCTATTGACCAAGCAACATCTTGGAGTAAACACATTTTCTTTTGCTAAATAGAGTGGGTGTCCCATATATTGACTTGGAGGGTTGTATGAATCTAGAATCCAATATCTCCTCAAGCTACCTCTTGAGCTCCAAGTTCTTCGCCTATTTTAACCTATAGGGTATCTTTACTATAGTAAGTACACCATGATCTTGTGATCTATCTCATGCTTCAAAGTCAACACACTAGGCAATGCCTTTGGAATGACATTTATGAAGTCCATGAGAAGCACCTTAAATTTTTGTATGTTTAGAGGGTTAGGCTAAATCTGTAACCACTCTTTCATCTTCAAGTAGCTCCCTCACAAAGGCCATGAACAATGTCCCCACCTTGTAGGATGCACACATCAACTATAGCATTATCAACAACTAAGTTGCAAGATTTAGAGGTCTTTTCTTCTTTGAACCTCTATGATTAACCATCTTCCATCCTTGACAAAGAGGAGATAATTCGATGTGGGTCCATAGGGGCCCTACAACCAAGTTTTCCAACATGACCATGAAGTTATCTATTAAGCTATCTTCAAAAGCTTACATGGAGGTCTTGGAGGAATGGATATGAGGTATAATGAACTTCTTTATAGACAAGTCAATAAGAGACATATCGTGGGCTAGCATCCCATCTCCTTTGATCCTAAGTAGGAGTAATAGATTCAGTCAGCTATTTTGGAGCTTGTTGCCCATCATGTACATTACCCTTGAGGTGTAGTAGGACTTAGAATTGCATTTGTTGGACAAAACTCATTACCTACGACAAAATAATAGGAATGAATAGATTCCTCACCATAAAATTCCTCGAGGAATAATTGGTGCCATACAATTTATCCTCCTTGTCCAAATCCCAAACACACTCCTAGATTTTGATTTTGCTTCTGAGAGCCATCTTTAAAGATGAATGTGTGGCCAAAAAATGCAACTATGAAGGCAAAAAGTCCAAAATTTGAATGTATAAATACTCCAAATGTAAGCATAGAAGACCATATTGCTTATTACTTAAGAAAGAAAAACAAAACACCTCAAAAATCGCTCCAAATATTACTATACTAAATGAATTTGTAAGTAATTGCACATTCCTCAAATGAAAAAAATAGGTTGTGTAGAAATAGAACTAATTAAAACTCGCTTTTGCTATTGTTTTAGTAAGAGAACAACCCGAATCACCTACAATTATGGTGATTGCTTTAGACCAATAAGAAATTCTCTAAATTGGATCAAAATTTGACTAGACATTGCAGCTTAAAAACCCTCCAAATGTGGTGGCTTGAGTGAAAATCAATTGTAGCAACCTCAAAAGCACCTTAAATGCTAGGATGGGTGAAGGCCTATCTTAAAATAGGTACAAAAAAATCAGAGAAAACACTTTTAAAAAGCAATTGATTAGCTCTATAGCATCTCCAAGTCATCTCCAAAGTAGGTGACCAAGCCCAACATAGGGATGGCTGATTACCACATGCTTTGCCAGACCATATATATTCGGTGTAACAGGGGGAAATGGACAATGGATTCACACTATATCACACCATGATGGTGTTCATAGAGTGTGGATATATGCTAGATGACCCCAAGGAGAAGGTAGAGAAAACCGTTTAAATTGAAATGTAATTTGAAAGAATCCACAATAACATTGACAATGTCATGTGTTGCTATGCAATGTGGTGACAGATCAACTTGCTTGTTTTAGCCACCAAGGAAGCAAAGTTCCCATGCACTTCAATTGGATATTAGTAGAGAATAAGCTTGGGTAGGTGATTTGCATGGGTGAGTCCAACTAGGTAGGGGAGTCTCCATTTGACACCTTCAAAGTCACAAGGGATGAGTGCAAGCTTCTACAAGGTGGTGTGGAGCAACAACTAGCAAACTCATTGTAATCGATTTTGGTGCCTCGTGTTAACCAAAGCCATTAATGATTAGTTAACAAGTCTTTCTTCATTGCAGGTTTCTCTTGCACACCTTCATGAGGGAAGGGGATGTGGTCATTGATGCATTTGCATGCACAGGCAACCTAGCCCAAAGCTAGGGAGACACTGTATTTCTCTTGAAAGAGATGATGTCATGTTGTTTGCTTGCTTGAAGCCCTTGGAGTGCCCTCACCCAAATGCTAAAAAGAGAGATTTAGACTATGAAGGGAGCTTCGTTTTTTGGAACTCTTGTAGTCAGTGGAGCTTATGACCACCTACTTATTATTGTGGTGCAATGTATGTGGAGCTTATGACTCATTGCATTTATTATTGTGAAGCTTATTACCACTTATATTTATCATTGTGGAGATTATGATTGATTATTGTGGATTGTATGACCAATTATTTTATTATTCAGTGGAGCTATGTCCGCTTACATTTATTGTTGTGGAGCAATGTGTGTGGGTTGTAAATTCTATTTTAGTGATAATTGTATCATTCCTTCATACTTAGAAAAGAAGATGCCTTAGAAGTGGGATGAAGAACATTATGCTTGTTCAAGGGAGCTTAATAGAATAATTTTTTGTTTTGGAATGAAATTTGGGGGGCCATAAAATATGTTCTTTTATTAATGCAACATTCCAGTTTATATAGTTGAAATGGAGCCAACGATGCACTACTTTGCTAGAGCCCTTATTCTTCCATTCCTCACTAGCTCAATGATAGAAATCACATTCTTGCACAAAATAGGGCATGGAGAACATTAGTCAATACCTTATCTCATACAAAGCTTGTCATAGAGTAGGGCCCGCTTGCCTAAACTACTAAAAGCTCCCGAAAAATTGTGACCCCTCACCTAAAATGTGGCAGCTCACCTAGGTCCGCTCGCCTTAAGATTTTCCCTAGTACAATGTTTTGCCTTCATGCATGCTCACTACATTCTCTATCCTCCAACCCTTCTTAGAATTTGATGTTAGACCAAGATACTCTTGGTCCTCCCACACCTCTTGCGTGATTTCCAACCTTCAGAGCTCAATTCTATCATGTAAAACCACAATTTTTTCATGAAAACCAAATTGGTTGACCACTTTTCCTCAACCATCATTCTTGATCTCATTTTCATCATCACCTATTGTAGGGAGCTATGTTGGTTTGCTCACCTATAGTTTATGTTTATTTTGGACTTGGTTGACTTTTATTTCATTGCTTGTCCTTGTTTTTTCCCTTTTCTTTAACCACCACTTGGAATGCCAAGGTTGGTATAGCATCCACAAGAGTGACCTACAATATGTTCCACTCTGGCACTTCCTTTCTAATGAGACGCTCGACTAGGGTTGATGTGGGAAAGATTGCCCGCATCATGCTTGCCACTACCTTGCTAGGTGAGCCACCTATTGTGAGGGATGGAGGCATCAGTGATTTCAAAAATATCTAAGTTTTATGACAACCTTGCAAAAACAGACCATGGAATCAATACTCAAATTCAAAGGCGGCCTGAAAAACAAGTTTTATATCTAGGCTTAACTAAATGAATACTCATGCCACTTTTTTTTTTTTTTTTGCACAAGAAAAAAAGTTTGTATATTAATTACATAATCGGTTTACATCACATGAATCTTATAAAAGATTCACCAAGAGAGTAGTTGTCACAACTGAGGAGATTTGCACCTCATTTGCACAAACAAAAAAACCTTTTGATCATCAAGCATTCAAGATTCTTCTTCCTTAGCCTTCTCATTTTTTGAGGCTTTCGTTCTCTCAATAGGAATCCATGTAGATGTTCCATCTAGCGTGAGAAGAAATAAGAGGGACTTGAGGAGGATCAGGCTTAAGCCTTGTAGTACCAAATTTTGTAGAGTCAAGGTCCATGTGGTCAGGTTTGTGAGAGTAGCAAAGGAGAGGAGTTATTTTTCTTGGCGAGGGGGTTCTAAAGCATGGCTCAGTAGAGAAAGGGGTACCAACAGCATGGGTAGAGGGACTTGGAGGTGTTGCGCAATTAACAGGAATCTCCTTGGCTGAGAAATGTCAATCAACTTCAACAAGTAGCTTTATCACAATGGTATGTGATTCTTCAACGCAGTTGAGTGCGTGTAGTTCAATTTCCATGTTCAACTGTGTGTGAGTCTTATTGTAGAGCTCAATGGATTTGTGGAGATGCTTTTATTCTTATCCCACCAATCAGCAAACAAAATGTCAGCAGAAATAATCGTGTTATTAAACTAAAAACCGTTTCTAGCTATCCATATAAACCAGATAGCCTATGCCCTTGTCGGATTCCACAAGGCCTTCTTGACCTTGGAGGACTCCCCTAAAAGAATAGCCTTCCAATTTAAAGGTTCGCCACTAACTAGATGGAAAAGTTTCTAGACTTTCCTTACATGAGGATAGGCCACAAAGAGATGAAATACATCTTCATGAACTTCTGGGCATCATTTGCAACAACCATCAACTTTCCCAATTCTTAAGCTTATGCTATATGTCTAGACAACCATGTGGAGTATCATCCATAACAAGGTTGAGAATTTTTCTAGTGTGTTTTTCTACCAGATAGTCTCAAATCAGTTCTTCTAGATAGCCGCATTGTCTCCAAACCTCCACCTTTTATTAAGTTCCTTGTAGACTTCATCAATAGTGGAATTTGGAGTTGGTATGGGAAAAAAGAGGGAGCTACCCACCCAACTAAATTCCTTCTTGTAGACTAGCTGAGAGCCACCCTTCAATTGAATTTTACCTTGCTAAAGAGTTATTCTGTTCATGACTAAAGCATGCTGATTATTAGTAAGTGAGAATTTTGTTCGCATTTCCTACTAGCACTTCCATTTGAGGTCTCCTCGGTCCCATAGTTGTCCCTAGCATTGAAGGCCCTCTTGCTCTCAATAAGTCTTCATCATTCATAGATTTATCCTTGAAGATTGCCGAGACCCAAATGGAATCAAGTGCCATGAAGGAACCTTTACCTAAAAAGACAATGAAGCTCTTGAGTTGCTCAAAAGCAGACCAAAGAGATCTCTATAAAGGGCTCCCTTTTGTGGTGCAAAGTTTTGGGGAGCAGAGAGTCGAGAGAAGAGGAAATTTTTTCCACTCAGGTGCTCTAAGAGGTCGAATATAAATAGTATTTTTGAGTAGAACCAGGGATCTCAATCTTCCAAAGTGTTAAGAATAGCTTTAACAATCTAGGAGGCAGTGAGCTTATGAGTAGCTTTCTCAATATCAACTATCCCCAGACCTCCCTCACCTTTGGGTTTAATGCAGAAAGACAACCTCACTTTAGACAACCTAGTTGGACCTCCCCAGAGAAAGGATCTAGACAGCTTAATAAAACTATCAAGACCAGCCCTTGATAGTGCCCAACACGATAAGTAGAAGATGGCTACATGGTATAGGCAATGGTTAAGAACTAACCTCCTTCCAGCAAAGTTGGCTTGGTATGCTCTCCATCTATCAAGCTTCTTCTGGGATTTGGAAAGGAACCAATCCCATCCCTATTTCATTGAAATTTGAAATCCCATAGTGATCCCAAGCAAGCAAAAAAAGGAGCCATGGGGAATCCTCAAACATCCAAGGTCCCTCAACAACTCCTTTTTGTTTCCACTTAAAGTTGCATACCTTGTTTTTGACTGATTTTGATGAGGGATCTCGAGGCTTCATAGAAAACATCAAGGCAGTTCAAATATTTTGGATGTTTTGTCTTGTGTTTTTAAGAGTGAAGTTAGTGTCATATGTTCCCTGCCCACCCTCCCATTTCCCTCCACCCCCTCCCAGCTCCCTCCCCACCCTCCCAATTCCCTCCCATGCTACTCCACACCCTCACAATTCCTCTAATTCTCCTCCACACCCTCCCAACTCCCTCCCCACCGTCCGAATTCCCTCCCATTCTCATCCACACCCTCGCAACTCCCTCCTCACCCTCCTAGTTCCCTCCCATTCTCATCCACACCCTCCCAGCTCCCCTTCCCACCCTCCAAGTTCCCTCCCATTCTCCTCCCCCCCTCCCATTCTATGTTCCTCTTGTCTCCCCTGCCATTTTGAGTTCCTTCCATAGGCTCCCATTTGGAGTTCCCTCCCTCTTCCATCCATTTTGTGCACCCTCCTATCTCCCTCCCAACCCTTACATTTTGAGTTCCCTTCTATTTCTAAGTTCCCCTCCATTTCTAAGTTCCCTTCCACTTTGTTCTCCCCACCAACTTCTCTCCATGCCTTGAGCCTATCATTTTGTACTCCCCACTACCTTCTCTCCATGCCTTGATCCTGTCATTTTGGGCTCCCCACCAACTTTTTTCCATTTCCTGATCCTGCCTTTGCCTTGAGCCCGCCGAGTACCCAACAATGAGAATTACAACCACTGCATTTGGTTTACAATGCCTATTGCCAGATATAGAAATTCCATTGAAGGATGGAAAGTGTGTTGTGAACAAAAAATTCTTAGCAAGTAAGCTTTCTACAAGGTTGCAATTTGATGGATTGAATGCAGTGATTACTGATCCTATAGGTGGTAAAAGCCTAGTACCAGTGGTGGAGCACACTAACATGGAGGTTGCTTTGCATTTGATTATGGATTAAGCTTAGCTAGTAAGTGTGTAGTGTTCGCAACGAGGCCATCCTCACTAGCCAAGGGTAAAATATGGTCTAGACACCATCTATGTAGAGGATGATAATGGTAGTGACACCTCATATGTGCTTTCTTTTTGTGGTGGCCTTATAGAAGATCAACACCAATTGATATGGGTCCTTTACTCCAATATATTTATTGGTGTGTGGGGAGAGGACCCTAATAGTGCAGATTTCCGATCCACTATGGATTGCATGCTGTCATCCTGATCCACCTGAATAGTTCCAAAGCTTCTCAGTTGGTTCATCTAGGAGGATGCCTTTTCCAATTGTTGATGAAAACCCTCCAATGCACTCTACAGTAGAGATGGTGCAAACAGACGAGGATGAACCCTCATTTGAAATTTCTAGAGCAAGCAAAAATGCAATATCTCTTGGGCATAGTAGTGATTGAGGAAAATATAAGACAATTTATGCTTTCGATAAGCTCTCCATACCCTTGTAGAGGATGTGTGGCATTAATCTTGTGGCCTTTTTTGGGTTATGCAAGCAATTGGTTAGCACAATTTTAGAATTCCTAATCATTGGAAGGAATCTATAAAAATGTGCAAGGTTGCTATGGCACAAAGAGAGAGAGAGAGAGAGAGAGAGAGAGAGAGAGAGAGAGAGAGAGAGAGAGAGAGCTACCCAAGAGTACCTGAGTTACCTAGCGAGAGGCCACTTAGGAACTAGAGAGAGTCTAAGAGGAGGAGAATGAGGAATTGTGAGAGAATAAAGAGAGAGTGGAGAGTTCATAGAAAGGGCTACGTAGCTTTTCTAGGCTTGTCTTTTTAGCAAAGTTTTAGGGTTTAGTGTAGCACCAAACATTACTTTGGAAGAGTTTAAATATGTTGAGGAGCATTAAAACAATTCAAGATACTTTGTTTCCCAAATATATGGAATTAATAAACCCTTTTCCAATGGATAGAAACTACGAACAATGTTGGTGGATATTCATACTCTGGTGACGATCATATGCCAAAAATATGTAGCCTATAAATGCTATTGCGACATAAGGACCACTACATATGTTACTAGATCGGCCTTGAGCTCTATGCCTATATCTCTAGACATCCATTCTAAATCAAGGGGTCTTGTCATTTGGATAGCCCCATAGATTCTATTGCCACCTAAGTACCACTACACACATTACTAGATTGGCCTTGAGATCTATATCTATATCTATATCTCTAGACATCCATTCCAAACCAAGGGGTCTTGGTGTTCCTTCTAAGAACCTAGCTGAAGGCCCATGACCAAACTAGATAAAGGACCAATGCATTGGGGAAAAACCAAAGGGGAGACTACACACAAAGTAAAACTAGGAAGACTGTTGGGTCCTACCACCTCGCTAGAAGTTAAGCTTCTACTCATGATCGACGGCTCATCATGGAAGAAAAGTGAAGTGTGGAGTTAGTAAGAGACCTAGGTGTCGCTGACCCTTGCCAATGAATCCATTTTGTTACACTTAATTCAACCCCATTGGGTGAAGATATGCACAAAGTTGTAAGCTTGTACCTACTTTTCCAGCTACCAAAGAGTGGCAACTAAAACCATGAGTCCTCACTAATTAGCCAACCTATCCATCAATGGAGATAAGTTTGGTTAGGACCAAATCAGCTCCACCATCAGCTCCCGCTTGTGTTCCCGCTTGTGTAATAGGTTGAGTTGTACCCAATCTAAACCAATTTCTCAATCATGTCTTTCTTGGTCCAACATTTCTCTCATCGTTGCACAAGTCAACATGTTTCTTACATTTTCTTTAAAATAAATTCTTTCTTTTGGGATATATGTGTAGTGTGTTACTCAAATCAAAGTAAGGAACCTATTTTAACAATTATTTTCTCAAGGTCTATCAAATAAAAATCTAGGTGTAGGGTTGAGGTTTGTTAATTGTTTGATGCAAGATATTTTATTCTTTTTCAATTGATAATCCATTTTTTAAAGTTAAATATTCACTCTCGAAGAGAGTTTAAAGATGACATTGTATGGGAGAAATGAAACAAAGAGCTTTGGACAAAAACATAATTTTAATCCCACAAGAGGGTGTCATTTTCAATGTTGTAGTGAGAGAATATGTGTGGTGATAATCATCAATATCATTAGCCCTAAAGTGCAATTTCATTAGAGTAGACTTGAGCCATCAATTTAGGATGCAATTTTGGAATTTGAGTACCAAACTTTGATGAGTTTTAATGAGAATAAGCATGGGAAAGCAAACTCTATGCATCGGGTCAAAGCACGATCGGGTGTAACCAATCATGGAACAAATTTTGGGTGCATCGCAACATACACTAGTGGAGGATTCATAATATAGATGGTGGATCACAATAACATGGAATAGCCCATGGTATTGTAAGTTTTTTTTTTGGGTATGATCATTATCATATGGGAGGACGCCAATTGTTTACACGATTACATTTTTACCAGCCACCATCTCATGAGGGACTCATTAATGGCACCAATATACTTGCATCATCAAGCTTATTGTGTGGTGGCAACATGCCACATGGAGTTGGAGGATATGGTTAATCTTCTACATGTGTTGGTCCTAATGTGGAACATATGGCACTGCACATGCATCTTTGAAGCCATGAATAGGATTCTTGGTGGAGACAATAGGCTATGCCACCTACCGCAGTGTTGGGAATCTACTCGCTCTTGGTAGAGGAAGTCTCATATATTAACCATCATTAGAATTATATTCTAGGTGCAGTGGCCCATGTCAACCACAAAAATGGTCAAAACCAACCACGTCAACCATCGTGATGACTGATACTAGCCACATCCACCATTGTGATGGCTTCTAGGTGTGATTGAGCCGTTGGTTTAGTTATCTCTTATGTATTTGATGACTTTCGTTCTAATTCTTCATCAAACACTCTTATCTCTAGAGATAATGACCTTTTGGTGGATGGGATCATACAATTAGTATGTTTTCTCTCTTCACTGTAGACAACCATTATGCATTTGCATGACTTCAATCCAACCTTTTGTGGCTATCATCATGTACATGATTATGTGCTATGCATACAAAATGCAAAGATGCCCACTTCATGGCTTGTATTGTGGGGGTTAAAGGTCACTGTGCCTTTACCCCGGTTATGTACAATACTCAAACACATATATAAATGAATGAAAAAGAAGATTAGGGTGGTTCTGCACCCACCAAACTTGTGTGGCTCTCTGTCCCTCTCTCTCCCTCTTTCGTTCTTGCTTCCGTTGAGAGCACTCTCAACTGGTATCAGAGCCCGGGTGATCTAGCTGAGCGTGCGTGAATGCTTGGAAGCTCAGCAGCTCTGTGGGAGGAAGGAGAAGCTCTGTGGGAAGCTTTGTGGGTGACTTTACTTGCATCCGAGTGTGCAGAGACCTTGGAGGAACCTTTGGAAAAGTTACTTTGGCTTTGCGAAGTGGTTTTGAGAGCCTGTTAAGAGTTTTCAAAGAAAAAGTCGTTTTTTGAGCTTTTCCCTGTTCTGTTCGATGACAGAGACTCCGTATTGACTTGTAGAGGCAACTATTGCTTGCTTTTGGTGTCCACTTCACTTCAGGAGCTTGGAAACACCTTCATTCTTGAATCTGGGATCATTTCATTGGATTTCTGACTCACTGTGTCAGTTCCTGTGTTTTTTGCCCGGGTGTTGGAACTCAAGTTTGAAGCAACCATTTGCAGATCTGTCAGTTCCAATGGACTCAGGAGGTCCTAAAACTTCTATGTTGCTCATCATTCGCACTTCGGTTGAGTTTACAAACAGCTCTGTTTCCAAAAACGTTTTTCAGTCCGTGTGTTGGACCCAGTGATTGAGACCACGGTTTCCAAAACCGTCTGTCCCATTGTGTTCCGGACGCTGAAAAACCATGCATCTTTTGATGCTTTGAGCTTTGAGTTTTTGGTGATATTTCACTCTATTGTGGCATACACTGGATTGGGAAAAGACATTTTATGTGTTCTCTGATGCCTCAGATCATGCAGTAGGACATGTGCTCATGCAATAGAATGAGGCGAGTTGGTTCCAGTTAGTGTTACTGCTAGTCACATACTATCTACAGCAGAGCGGAACTACTTAGTGACAGAAAGAGAAGGCTTGGGGATGGTCTTTTGCATAAAGAAGTTCCGGCATTACCTTTTGGGATGCCGATTTATGTTCCATGTCGACCACTTTGCACTGTTATATTTGGTGAAGTAGTAGAACTTGATAGGTTGGCTGATGCGATGGATGTTGCTTCTTTAGGAGTATGATTTTGAGGAGGTTCATCGACTAGGGTCACAGCATGTAGTGGCAGATTACCTGTCTCGCCTAGAATCAAGGGAGCCCACAATTGATATTGAGGATGAATTTTCGGATGTGGAGCTCAATGCAATGGTTATGGTAGCTGTTGCAGAAGCAACTGGGGAGGAGGTGAATCAAGGGACCCCATGGTCATGGTATGATGAAATGCTTTACTTCATGACGTCCAGACAGATGTTGAAAAACCTAACGAGAGATCAAAGAAAGCGGTTAGCAGTGAAAAGCCGCAGATTGAAAGTGGTGGTAGGTTAGCTCTATTGCAGGCATTTGACAGATGTCCTGCTTCGATGCGTGCCACCACACGAACAGGAAGCCCTGCTCACAGAGGCACATTGCGGAGTGGTAGGTGGTCACTTTGCAAGAGCAATCACAGCCAAAAAGGTGTTGTAAGTGGGGCTATGGTGGCCTACACTATAGAAAGATGCCTGCAAATTCACACTGTGGTGTGATCTATGTCAACGGTTGGGGCAACCTTCGAATTGGGACTGCATGCCAATGCAGCCACCAGTGCTCCCTTTGGGCCTATTCCAGAAGTGGGGATTCAACTTCATAGGTCCATTCAAGCCCACAGTCGCACGGCAATGTGGTGGCAGCAATAGACTATTGCACCAAGTGGGTAGAAGCATGGGTATTGTAGGACAACTGTTAACCCTGTGGCAACAAGGGCCTAAAGTGCGTATCTGCACATGTGAATTGCCTTTCTTGGTCAAGTGGGCTCCATATGCACCACAGCAGGTTTTGACCTTTTTGGGCTCCTCGCACGATGTTGAATGCTTTTCCCTTCTGCGCCATGTTGAAAAAACATCATTTGACCACTCAAATTCACACTGAACTTGCAAAAAAACTGATGGAAAGCATCACATAACATGTATAATAACATGGGAATAGTAATAGAGCATAAAAATATCTTTTATTCATTAGCTCAAAGGGTAGAGATTTATAAAATGATTCAGATTACACCAAGTGAACCTAAACAACATCTAGGGCCTAAAGGAGGGATCCGAGCGGATGCGCTTGGTGAGTGCAAGGTCCTTGTCCATCACTGTTACTCTTTTGGCATGGATAGCGCATGGATTTGCATCTTCAAAAAGACCTATTTCCATTTGCTTTGTTGCCTCTTGAATTGCTCCCACAGTGCTTGAAGGGAAACACACATCATCCTTCTAATGCTGTGCTATTTTATGTACAACACGTTGGAAATGAGATTGTCCACAGTGGTCTGGAACTTGCAGATCTCTTGAAGTGCCTTCATGCTTGATTTCTTGCACCTCTTAATCTTTGGAGGACTCTGCACCTGCCTTTGGACATGGCTCCATGGCCACTTGTCTGCTTTGAACTTCTTTTGCCTCTCCTCCCTTGCAACCTCCTCTTTAGACTCCTCTTCCTGTGTTTGGTGGGTTTGTCGAGGTGGCCTCTCACACCTAGGGGTCTGCTTTGTCCTTGTTCCCTTTCCTTTTTGTTGAGTCTGTGAGTTAGGCTGAGGCTCTTGCTTAGCTTGTACTAGAGGCTCCTCATATGTGACAATCTCGAGGCATAGAGGGTTGATGGTGCTCTTCTGTGCAGTCTTCTTGGTTGGAGGATTGGGGCCAAGGTTCATGATATTTATGAGCCCGCCAAATACTTCCTCTTGTTGTGGCTCCTTTAATTTCTCCATCTCCTCGCTTTGCCTTTCTTGCTCCCTTGTTGGTCTAGATGCTCCATGCCAGAATCCCATGGAGGAGGAAGGGGCAGTTGATCACAATTGATTGGACTATTTTGTCCCTCTTGGGAGACCTCTCTACTTCCATGGTTAGTTGTGTGGAAGGACTGAGAGGACCCCTGATCATGTTGGGATCCCTCATCATGTTGAGATCCTTGGGATCCCCTATGAGAGTCGGATGGTGGGGACTCGCGTTGCTTGGACTCTTGATGATGAGAACTACCTTCAGATCCCTGTTGATCTCATTGCTCTATTGGCCACTAGGGCTCGTAGTGTGTTTGATGGCCACGGAGATGTGAGGAGGAGAGTGGGTAGCATCTAAACGCTGTCCAATGGGTCTAGTAGTTTGTTTAAATCGTTCCATAGATGTAAGAGCATAAATTACAAGATCTCTAGCGTATGTGCATAGAAAGCAAGATCTCTAGTAGAATTCAAGAAACAAAAACTTCCAAAAAACTCTCTCTCTCTCTCTCTCTCTCTCTCTCTCTCTCTCTCTAGGGTTTTGAAGTGTTTTATATAGTCTTTTTAAAAGCACTTGATAGTTTTTATTTATAGGCCCTTTTAAATTAGGGTTTTTTGAGTGCACCCCCTCCCCCCATCTTTCGTCCGCCAGTTTGGTAAGGCTAGCTCTTCACCACCCTCCCTCCCAACCCACCCACCTCTCCGCCTTGCCATGTTGCACATGCACATACACATGCAACTCTGCAATTTCCAAACAAATTTGTGAAACTTGGAATCTGTAATTGACTCAAAATAGTGTTAAGTTTATTCATCAAACATTTTACATTTGGGGTTCTCCTAGGACCCAATGCCTCCCCTGTCTGACTCTGTGTTGCAACCAAAGCGCAACCCCTTGACTCCCTATTGAGGACTTCCAAGCGGCACATCTCCTTGTCTTCTTAACATGTTGAACCACTTTTGTGAGACTTGAGACCTCTACCTTGTTGCGCTTTAGAGTCCTAGCCTCTAGACATCTATAAAACTAGTTGAACATTTCGTGTATTGCATTGCTTCACGTGATACCACCCCCATGCCTTGTATTCTTGAAGTAGGTTGCCTTTGATCTGTAGTGTAATGTCTCCATTCCTTGAGTATTCCAAATGGATAGAGGGACCCATTGCTCCACAAACCATGGTGCATGTGCATAAAGAATATGCTGTAAAGAAAAACATCATATTAGAAACATAAATTGACTCAAGTTTAAAGCACAAAATTTCAACCTAAGGAGGATTACCATGTAATGTGTATTATGTGACTCCCCCCATGCTTTTACATCAATGATATGAATTCTCCCAATGCTTTCCTGAATCTCTCATAATAAAGCTCATCTATTTGTCCTTGTCTAGGCAACTTTATAAATGCATCAATCTTTGTCCATAGTTTTGCTCTCAAAGTAGCAATGTAACACTCTTTCTCTGATGAAGTGCTCTATAACATCAATGTGCTTTGTCTTGGAGTGATATAATAAATTCTTGGCTAATTCTTGAGCCAATTGATTATCATAGTATATAGTTGCTAGCTTTGATTCATCAAAGTAATCTATTTTTGACAATAGTCTTCTGAACCATATAGCCTCACATGCACATGTTGTGAGTGTAAAAGTGAGGGATCAAGGAGGATTGTAACACCATGAGAGAAACATATGGTAGGCAACGCTCAATCTATTGCAATCTGTACTTGAACAATACAAAGATAGGCTTCTTATATAGAGAGAGCCTTTAGAATAGTCAAACCATGTGGGATCATCTCATCCACATTTCTCCTTGTGGATATCCTCGATCCACATCTCCACATCATGTAGTCCACATCCTAGGGAGGCTACTTTGATTCTTTCCTTAGCACATACCTCAGCCTCTAATTATGTGCTCATGGCACCACAACTCTAAACACCTCCCCTTGGTGCCATGATCCTTTGGCTACTACAAGGTGGTCAGATGTGAGTTACAAGATCAAATCCTCTCCCCTAGGTGCTTACATGGCTACTCTCACGTGGTCAAGTTTGATTATGGGCTGAAGGTGGTAAGGATGTTGCTTCTCAATACATGTTGTTCTTGTCATTCTACTCATGGCTTGATGATGACTCCACGTAGTTGACGTGCTAGTTCTTCAATCTGCAATCTTCTTCCTTGTGTACCAGCTTCTTGAAATGGTGACTCTTTGGTTTGTTCTTCAGTCTGCAGTCACTTTGATAGTGACCCATCCTTCCACAATGGTAGCACTTCGTTGATGTTTTACTAAACAATGCTTGTTCTTCATTATAGCTGTTGCGTGTAGATGTCGATGTCGATGCCTTCAATTCTCTTTCTTTTTCAAGAAGAGAGGATACACATTCCTCAAACTTTGGATTTGGAAAATTCTTCAAAGTGGGTGTTAGTACACTGTACTCTGCAGGCATGCTTTTAAGGAGAATTGCAATTGCACTCTTTTACCCTACTTTTGCATTTATGCCTTCTCATTGGGTCATAATGCTTTTGATTTTGTTGACAAATTGTGCCATGGATTCATTGAAGATAAAGGATGTAAAATTCTCAAGGAGGGTGAGATCTTTTGTCTCAGATGCTATTCCAATGGGCTTTAGATGCTTAAACAAAGACAGATGGGATTGGGTAATTGACAAGGTCAGGGGCAAAATCAACAGATGGCAAGGTGTTCAACCATCATTAGCGAGGAGAAAGTTTGTGCTGAACCGCTACATTTACCCGTCCATACTGTATTTTATAGCTTGTTGGTTCCCAACAAGAAAACAGTTTGACCAACTCAACAGATTGTTCCAAACTTTCTTGTGGGGGGGCTCCTTAGAGCAGAACAGAAGCTCCAAGGTTAGATGAAATTTTTGTACTCTGCCAAAGATGGAAGGGGGTCTAGGAGTGGTGGATGTCGACAAATCATCAGCAAGATTTATGGCTCAGTGGATTCTAAAAGCCTATCAAAATCCGAAATTAGTTTGGGCTTCCTTGCTGTTAAAAAATGTGAGGAAAGTTAAACCTGACGGATGCAGGCACTGGAAAGAAATTCCTCTAGGCTCTCTCCTCTTTGGGCACGAAAGGTTCAAAGCTATGGAAAGGAATGTGGAGAGCCTAGGAAAGTGTGCGGCAGGGTTTTACAAGGAAAATAGCCACCTTCTGCAGTCAAGACTCAATCTGGTTCTCGATTCTGTTCAACGCTCAACCGCTAAGAGAGGACCAACTTAAAATAGCTCTCAAACTAAGCAAGAGAGGGATCAAAGCCTGGGGAGATCTCTCGGACCGTGGTCAAGGTAAGTGGCACAACAATAACTTCCTCTTGGTATTGTACAAACTAACCAGATTTGATCTTCTCCTTGTAAAGGAATGGTAGGCTCTCTGGACCAAAGAAAACCTCCCCTTGCTAGGCGGTCGACTACTTCCTTCTATGAGAGAATTCAGATGGGCAGGTCAATGGAATCTTTCACCGGTCCCGATCTTCTATGATGGATAGGAGGATATGATAGTTAGACTCAACAAAACTTGGTACAGGCGAGATGACGCTAACAAGTGGTCTCTCAAATTCTCCAAAGTCTGGGATAGAGAGGTTTCTGAGAAGCAATCATGCCTTCTTTGGCTCATCTTACACTGGGGAATCTAGACCGCAGTCCGAGCCCAAAAGATTTATCATGGGAATGGTTGGTGTAAATGTTGCAATAAAGCACGAGAGGATATTCCACACTTGTTTCTCAATTGCTTCTTCTCTAAGGAAATATGGGACCAGTTACACATACGCATTGCTCCCTTCCATCTTAGCTACTCGGTCATACTGCTCAAAGACTCTCCTAATAGGGCTCCGCAAAATTGGAATGTCATTAGAGCTGCAACGCTTTGGTCAATTTGGCTTCAGAGATGCAATAAGCTGTTTAATAATGTTCTAATGGATATTAAAATTATTTTTGAATCATTATGCCTGACTACAAGAATGAAGAGCTAACGTAAAAAAACTCAGCCTTTTGCACACTCAAGCCCAAGATTGCTTCAATGTTGAAGAGAGACTTGCAAATGAAGAATCCATGCTAGTGGACCAAGCCAAGGTGCTGGCAGAACTGGTGGAAGTAGAAAAAGAAGAGTTTGTGTGGAACAGATGTGCCCTAGCTCCAGCCCCCTCTGTCTTGCCGATTCCTACTTCCCCTCCTTCTCTAGCTACCCCTTTGTCAGCACCTCCTTCTTTAGAGGGCCCAAAAGTCACCTTTGCTGCTACAGTGGATCCTCACCGGATCATTTCTCCTCCTGTGCATCCCTTCAAGAGGGCAATTTCATGTGCATATCCTTCCAACGTCTCATACAAGGTTCGTCGGAGAAGCACTTACTACTGTGGATGAATTCAGGGAAAGAATGCATAACCCCATCGCCTCTCCACCATCTCTTATTGCCGCTCTGCCTGCTCCTAACACCTCTTCATTAGATCTCGTTGAAGTCAAAGAAGAACTGGTCTAGATGTTTATCTTATGAGGAAATCTTATGTTATGTTACCTTCCTGATGCAGTTGCGTTTCCCTGCTGTGATAGTGTGTATGATGCCTATCAAAGAAAGTTTTTCTGCTGTCTGATAATGCACAGTTGTATATAATCTTTTGATATCATAATATAACCCTCATTTTTTGAAATAAAAAATAAAAAAATTCAAAGGCATGATAACTATAGCATGGATTCTATCGCATCCCTTGAGGCCAATAAAGTGGTCCAAACTCCTTACACTATGAGTGAGCATCTCATCAAATTCACAGAAACAACCATTACCTAAAAGGGTTTCAATGTCAAATAGATTAATACTATATCCATTGGTACCTGCAAGTGGGATATTGAGACATGATCTATCATATATGCATTGGTAAGTGCAATTGGGATATTAAGACATGAGCTATCATATATCTAACTTGCAACTATCCCAATATGATAAAGTAGATCACTTGGTGTATTGCATGGAGGATCTACATAGGTCACAAAGGATCTCCACTTCCTATTACACTACCTCAAATGTAAGCTACTAGCACATCCCATTGCATGAAGAGGTTTCTTGATTTGGGATGAGATTCACATCCCCAAAAGAAGCTACCTATGAGGAGACCTCATGTGAGGCTATGTTGTTATGCTTGACATGCATAGATACGGCTTTATTGCCTTTAGAATTTTGACTCCATACTTAACATATATTACTTTTTGAGTTGTTCTTTTAGCACACAAGTAAGCCATAGTAGACCTAGCATCCATTGGCAGGTAAGCCATAATATAGAGCTAGTATCGATTGAAAAAATAACTTGCAAAGTAAGATGCAACATTCCATGATATTGCAAAAGCTCACAAGTCTAGCACAAATAAGTACTTAAAACATAGCAAATACATATACTACATATAGATGCACATATATAGATTCTTAGTGATTCAGGATTTGCAATTCCCAAAACCACAGTAGGCCCTTGGGATATCAAGTGTATGAGTCAATCACACCATTTGGTTAGATATCAACTGTATGACTCAATCACACCGTTTGGTTAGATATCACCTTTGAATCTTACATTTTCACTTGTGCTACTTTTGCCTTCCGGTCTAATTCCCATCGGTGGAGATGCATAATTGAGTCGCATGAGGGATCCTTTCACATGCTATAAGGTCTTTGCACTATGTTTGCTTGGGCACAACTAGTAGGTTTTCTCATACAACCAGTTGAGGATGTACTTAGTTGAAAGGATACTTCTAGCTCCAAGAGTTTAAAGAAAGAATACCAAACTTCTCATGCTCCACATTGAACATTTACCTACCTACAACCTTGTGTTCCTTATAGGCATTATTCTTTTCATAGACCACTTCATCCACATAGACACAACTGCTTCTTTAGAGCCGAGACAAATCCATTGCTTAATATGGACTCCGATTCCCATCAATGTCAACCTTCTCCACATAGAAAAGACACACAAGAAGGCAACCTTCAATAAGAAAAAAGAATTAGGCATGTAGCCTTATCATTGTGCAACTTCCCCACATCCAAAACTTGGACAACCTAACCTATTGTCATCCCTAACCATGAATGGTTAAGTAAGAATTTATCCAATCCTAGTTACATTTCTAACCATAATTAAGCCTACATATGGTGAAGATGCCATATTATGTTTCTATAATATTCCTTAAGGAAAAAGCCCATTTACACATGCCCTTAGAGACCAAAGAACCCCTCAAAAGCCATTTTCCCCCCTAAATTTGAAAACCACACAAAACCATTCATGATGTGCCCCAACTCAATAAAAAAAATAGGACAATTTGCCATTGCATATGCTATTTACATTTTTTCAAACAAAAGGAGTTGTAAGGAGGGGAGATTTAAGGTGGAAAGAGTTCATGAAATGCCAAATGCTTTGTACTTTCTCTTTGGAGTTGCAAAATATAGATACGAGCGTAATAAGAGATTCAAAAAGCTATGCATGGCTACCATTGGCTCAGTTGTTTTGGGGGCTGGATCCCTAGATAGCCTTTTTTTGGGAGTGTAACATGGCAACCTCTTCTTGCATTCCCATTCAATGATATAGTGTGGCGTTCTCTCTCCATGTGTTAACATGGCAACTTCCTATACTTACATTCCATGCACTAATGTGGTAGCTTTCCATGCAAACCACTTCTTGTTAGCAGATAATAAATAGATAGATCAAGAGATAGAGAATCTCTAAGCTCCTCCATTACACTTTTAGGAAATCTACCAAGGTGCGAGGAAAGAGAACCGGATCTTAGCATGCAGCTGGTTAAAGTTCAAATTGGCTCGATGGCATGCTAGTTAATAGGAAACTAGTTGGTTAGAATTTTAGACTTTTTAGTTATATTACTCGTCAAACTTTCGATTAGAGTTTCGAATTTGTCGGTTTGATTGCCATTCAGTAGGAACGGGGTGGCTGAGGTTTGATTGCAATTGAATAGGAAACCAACTGGCTGAGCTTCTATTTTTGCACAACACGGGAGTCTACCAATGGAAGCATGCAACGTCTAGCTTGCAAAATAATCTTATGATTAACTAGTGGTGGTGATTAACTTTGCTAAAGTGATAGTGATGAACTTATAGTGAGTTTTTTCGTAATTAAAGAAACTTGTGGTGATTAGATTAACTAGTAAGGACTAACAAAGTGATTAGGTTAACTAGTAAAATGACTAAAAGTGATTAACTAGAACTGATTTATTTAAACAAGAGAGTTCTAATTTCCGAGCTCGAGTTGAGCGACCTTCACTTTATCGTCTTCACATTTTGGAATCGGAGAATTGCGAAATCCGATCATTGTGTGTCCGTTTGATATGCCTTCAGGCCTTCATCAGGAATTCATTCATTCTCTGAAACGGACAGAGTCTGTTACTGATCGATCGGAGTCGCACATTTCAGGTATTTCCACATTCTCACCTTTGCCACCTTATGTTTGTGCGATCCAATGAATTGTCTCATCGGAATTTTGAGGAATTCATCGTTCTCGTTTCATTGTGGTGACATTTTGAATCGCAGAATGAAATGTCTCATCTGAATTTTGTGGAATTTATTGTTCTCGTTTCATGGTAGTGACTTTTGAATCGCAGAATGAAATGTCTCATCTGAATTTTGTGGAAATCGTTATTAGCGTTTCATTGTGGTGACATTTCGGTTTAGCATGCCTGACTCTTTTGTGGAATCGATTGATCTGAAACTTGTGATTTATTGATATAATGTCTGACGGAAAGTTTTAGCTTATCGTCTCCTGTTCTCAGACAGACAACTGCTGTTATCGATCGGGACAGGACTCCATTTCAGGTTCAATGCTTCCTTCGTAATCTTGTCTGAAAAGCTACGTCGATTAGTAGACTTAGCATCTGCTGTTGATGAGGTTGTGCTAGAAGTGACCGATCGGACGGTTTTGCGTTCATTGCTTCCTGCCTTTATTAATTTGTATAGCAGCTGCGATCTGAGGTGCCATGGTTTCCGAGGTTGGCCGACGCAAGAGACGAGCTTCTGCGACAGCTTCCATGGCAAACCGCCACTCTCCTATCCTATCCCCGCTCCCTTCTCCCACCTGCCTGCCCATTGCTTCTCCTCCCCCTTCCATAGCTCAGCTCAAAATCTCTCTTTCATCTCGCCTCGATTCCTTGCGAAGAGACGCCGATCAACGATATGCTTGTCTCGTCAAGGAAGTCGAGGCCGCCGCGGCCCGCCTCACCAAGCGACTGAAGGTTTGGCAAGAAATCTCCCTCCATTTGTACTTCATACCTTTCTCCGTTCCCTATCTTCTCGGACTACACTCAGCCGACCTCGGTCTTGTGTAATGGCACATCTAGAACCCAGACAAACCGCTCTCTTTCAGTGTATTTTCTTGCTGGAACCGTTTTGTGTACTTCCTCCGGAATCACGTTTGGCTCTGTAAACTAGTTTTTGAAAATGCTCTTGGAGAATAATGTCGAATCAAACAGCTGGAGACACAATCGTGCGCTCAAAATATGGATGAACTTGACCGCGAGTGGAAAGCCTTTTCAGCCGATTTCAAAGAAGACATGGACGAAGTTAAGGTAAAAGCTGTGGAACGTGCAAGGGCTCTCATCTGTTGGTTGTGTAGGGGACGGATACTTTAAAATGCTGCATGCTGCATGCTGGCTCGGCATACTTTATTCGCTTGCTAATGCTCCGGCAGGTCTTTTCTATTGATTGCTTGCCTCGTTTCGTTGATTCCCAATTCTTGACAGGTTGATTGTGAAGAACTTGTTTCCAGGGCGCAAAATGCTGCATCGCACTGTAAGTGACCAATTTATCTTTCATATTGCGAGCTACTTATATAAAACTTTCGATATTGGAAGCTCAATAAGATACTTATGCGCAGATACTAGAAAGGCAATCCCAGAGCTGATGAAATCCGTGGAAAATGACATCGAGAAGCTCCGATCTCGCTTTGTGCTGCCATAGATAGGGGAATGTGACCGAATGAAAAGTCTGCTAATTTGCTAGGAAGAGCCGAACGAGTTTAGTGTAATTGTACTGGATGAGTATGTTTGATACCCCGTCTACAGCTGGCTTTTAGGTTCGAGGCACAATAGTGAACAACTAATCCAAGTTTGAGCTGGTTATTATCAGCCGGAAAGTATATGCATGATCAGCTGTATTGGACGAATGTAATCCATTGTGCACTCTTACCCTCACATTTGAACTTAAACAGATCATACGAGCGTTCAAGTTTGATATGAATATTGACAATTTCTTTTTACTAGCTTGCTAAGCTCCAACAAACACATGAAGTCTTGTCTAGGATACTCTCCTAGAAACATAGTAATGCTTATATTGTTTTGGGAAACTATGAGTACTTAAAACACTTAAAAAGACTCCATCAAAATAGTGTGAAAATCCCAATTCCTAGTCCATTCCATTTTAAGCACTTACATGCAACTATATCCATAAGTGGACTTCTCCCAAAGAACTTAGCAAGGTAATGATAAATTGTTTGATTTATAGAGGGAATGATTCAATTTTTTGCAAAGGTTATGGATAGTATGAAATAGATAAGGAAGTACTAATCTCGTACAAATTAACTCTTTTGTTAATTAGGTTGGAATGAAAATTTGATTTGAAATTTCTTGTAGCTCATTCCATATGCACACATAGGGGAAGAAGAGTATCCTCCTAAAAATAAGCCTTGACATTTTAAATCATAAGGATATATTCCAGAATAACTCATCCTCAAATTTTTGTTGTTACACTTTAATATCAAAGATCCCTAATGTTACAATTCAATTGATTCACTTTTAGTGAGGCTCTAAGTAGAGTATTAGAGTTTTAATTAGGTGTCCTCGATCATGTTATGATATTAACGATCGCATACAATCATCACACTACATCTTTTTGTTCATCTCATTACTCCCATAAAGTGTAGATGCTTAAGTTACCCTTTGTTTTTCAGCTTCTAGCTTGTTCATGCTTCCATATTGTCTCCATATTGTATCATGTACGTGAAGATGCACCCAAGATGCCACACAATCTTGCTGTAGACTTTTAATTGTTATAGTAGGGGACTTTTTGTCTTTTTCAAAACAAAGATAAAAATTAGTCATTTATTGCTTGCTAAGACAAGCATTTTGGCTCTCTCTCTCTCTCTCTCTCTCTCTCTCTCTCTCTCTCTCTCTCTCTCTCTACCTATCTATCTATCTATCTCTTTTGTTGTAGCCTTTGTATGATGCATCTTTGGGACATAGGGCCACCAAGATATCATGTAATAATTTTGCAAGGGGTTTTATAGTCCATAAACACTTCACTCTATTTTAACACAAGGGTCATTATTTGCTTGGGTGTAGCCATTTTTGGTGAGGTTCAGGAACTTTTCTATATATGGGTATCTTGCATGACCCATAACTTATGCATTGCTCAACAGAATTCGGCAAACTTTATCTTCAAGTTGTACACATTCCAACCTTGAACACGAGAGCAAAAAATTATGGAATAAGGATTTGGAACGAGACCATTAAAGCATTACAAGTGCTATGTTGCATGTGAAGCATGTATCTTGAAGACTATAGGATATAGCAATTTATTCAAAAACGTCAAAATTTTATTCTATACATACATGCAACCAAGTAATCATTCTAAAGTACACTACGTGAGATTCTTCTCAACCCAAGGACACACATAATGCATACATAATGCATGGGTTAATGGGCCTCTAATGTTTGCTAAAGTGATGCATACCCATTTGAGGGCATGCTCCATAACTTTCTTTTGATTTGTTGAAAACCAAAATGGATTGAAAATTTGAAATCCAAACTATTGAGACTAGTGCATGGTGGTCTTAAAACATTGATAGTTGTTGGTATTGTTATCTAGATTCACCCTAAAATGGAAGAAGTTAGAAAAGTGCAATTTGTGCATGTGTAAAGATATTTTAATAAATCCAACACCATTTACAATTTTGAATTGTTTCTTTTTTCATGCACTTGTTTGCTATATGGCTCATAAGTATGCCAAAGGTCATTGTATTTAATAATACACAGCATCAAACCCGATAGCATGTCCTTTGGCCTATTTGTGTTTTGAAGGATTTTAGGCCACATTGCACTTGTTTGGGAATATCCAATTCTGTAGATAGAGGTTGCAAGACAAGAAAGCCGAAAAGCTAGGCAATGCACAAGGAACAGAGTGTGGGTTGAGGAAAGCACTAGCACGGTATCAAATTGGCAAACGGAAGACACTTTTGCAACATCTGCGAAGAGAGAAATAACGAGAACAAAGAAGACTCCTTGTAGAGCAGCAGCAAGAAGCGGTTGCAGATGCATGCATTTGATCATTGCCATCCGAGCGAAGAACATGAGATGTGGTGTCACGATTGGTGGGAGCATTTGAGGCAGCAATATCAGGCCATTCAGGTGATTACCAGTCTCGATTCTTCGCAAGCTTTAGCTTGTACCCTAAAGTTGGCAGAGTAACAACCCTACCAATACCTCAAGAGATGCACGCCCAAGAGGCGATGCTCTCTAACCTGAGAAATGGCCTATAGAAAGTGAAAGGGGTACACAACTTAGATCAACTAGCTACAAAGAGGGCGATATTAGCTATGTTAGTGTCCCCTAAAACAAAGGAGAAACGGCTTGGGCGCACAATGTCGAAGATGTTGTCAATCAGAAGGACCAACGTGGCTCCAGCAGTTGAACGTAGAGCAGAAGCAATGCACGATCATCCCAATCTGAGAAGTCTGTGGGCTTCAACAGAACGTAAGAAAAGGAGAGATAGCCTAAGTGCGGGAGTCATTACTATAATGATGACATTTTAGCACTAAAATACGAGAGTTTCTCCAAATAGAAAGGACATGTGTAAGAAGCGGACGGGATACAAGGTGTTTGAGGAGCACATCATACACATGCTAGATACAATGCAGGTCAGTGGTGCCTAAACCAGCCCGGTGGTTATTTGTGATTGAGCTTTGGGATAGTTTACTTGTTTCATTTCTTAAACTAGGTTTGGACTAAATGTGTTTGTCCTAAACCAGCCTGGTGGTTGGAACATCTGGTTTAGCTCAATCGCCAGTGATGTGATTGTCTTGAACCAATGTGGTTGAACAAATATTAGTTGTTGTCCAGCCCGGTGGCATGGTTGAGCAAAAATTAACAGTAATATATTTCGCAATATATTGTTATTTTACTAAACCAGCTCGGTGGTTGCAACATCATGCAATCGTGGCTACTTCATCTCAATCACCAGCTATGTGATTGTCTTGAACTAGCGTGGTTGAACAGACATTAGTTATTGACCAGCTCGGTGGTTGAAATTATTGTGTTTCTTAGTACTTAAATTCGTTAAATTTAATTTCCTGCTATTCGGGTCATATACCACTGTTAAATTGTGGAATTCAAAAATGGGCCCTTTAGACTGGGTCTAGTTAACCATCAGATTTCAACCACCGGGCTACTTAAAACATTTCAGTACTAACATGGAAGCATATCGATACAAAATCAGGTATTACGAGCACCATGAGAATATCCACAAGTTCAAGAAATGTCTGCAAGATTTTTATTATTTTAAAACACAACAACATTTTGCTTTTTCAAGGAAATTCTAGACTCCCAACAATTTTATCAACCTCTCTTGAGGCTAGTCTGCTGCACAATGGCAGACCTCTTCACACACTCGGATTACACTCTGCTTGCTTGACTTTGCCGACTTATACGCCCATAGTAACTCCTCCTTTCGCTGGGGATCCTCTCCATCCTGGTCTTTGCGATCTATACATCTCCGCGCCTCTATCATGTCCTGCCAAAAGAAATCTACATCATGAGCTTGACAAGTACCTTAAAGGAGCAGGAAAAACAATAGCCAGCGAAATTAATATTGTGCTGACTCCAAGTAATAAACCCACCATCGAAGCATGTCCTCCTTGAAGCTATTTTCCTCCTTTTTTGGGTCTGTTTCTACGAGGATTTCATCCAACATCGTTTTTAGATAGAACAAAAGCATTCCAAAGTCTTTTGGGTATGCCATAGATTCACAGTAGGTGGATCGGTGTACAAAGTTTTAGGACTAGATTTCATAATGGGATCTTAATTGTGTTTGCACTACACTTAAATAGGGAGAGAGTTCATTGAGCTTGACCTTCTCATTCTTCAGTCTCATGTTAGTTGTCTAATCTAAATCTTTCGTCTCACATTAGTTGTCTAATTGAAATCTTTCTTCTTACATTAGTTCACTAATCGAAATCTTTTAGTCTCACATTAGTGATCTAATCGAAATCTTTCGTCTCACATTACTTGTCAAATTGAAATATTTTGTCTCATTATTATCACCGCACTGGCGTGGATCAAAGGACACTATCTAGTCACTTAGCTGAGAAACTTAGCTAAGAAAACATTGCCCAAGTAAACTTTGGAGAAGATTAACAATTCAATAGATTACACACAGATTACATAGATTACAATCTCAAAGACTCCTTTACTTCATATTACATCTCAAGGACTCCTTGTTGAGCTCCCTGATTGCAGGCTCGGGCCCTCCTTGCTCCCTTCCAAAATGGGGCTGGTTCCTTCCTGCAGGGGCCCGTCCCTTCCCTTCATGCCACTTCCTCTTTCCTTGATTTGAGTTTCTTGGTTGCAGGCTCGGCCCTTCTTGCTCCTTTCCTAAAGGGGGCTGGTTCCTCCCTTCAGACTCCTTTTCCTCACGGTCAGGTTCGTCTTGGCCTTCTTCAATTTGAGCTCCTTGTCTTTAAGATCTTTTGCCCAAATGGCAAATTGAGTTGTAGCATCTACTTTCTCGTCGTAGATAGCTATAGCAGGCAGGCACATTTGATATGTCCATGACCTGGGCAATGGCAAATGGCATTTCCTACAGAGCGATTTTGTATGCACAAACACTCCAAAGCAAAAAACATGCACAGCGTGGTAGCATGCAGGCCATCGGATACAGCAATCATTTATGATAGGGGTATGGCAGAATATGCATTTCGGACCCTGCTGCATAGCAGTAGCAGCATAGGCATCCAATTTAACTATTGCGGCAGTCAATACCACAGTCTTGTTGTGTACATGATGAAGTTGCTTCTTGATTCCTTCCTCCCTCATCCTAAGGCTGCAAATGTTCTCCTTCATCTCGTCCACTTTTTGCTCACT